>NC_135744.1:45382500-45682500 GCF_041903045.1 Epinephelus lanceolatus | reverse complement strand
TTACACTGAAACTAGAAACTACTGCAGCACAGAAACTACAAACTACTGTAACACTGAAACTCCAAAGAACTGTAACACTGAAAGTACAAATTACTGTTACACTGAAACTACAAACTACTGCAGCACTAAAACTACAAACTAGTCACACTGAACTAAAAACTACTGTAACACTAAAACAACAAACTACTGTAACACTGAAACTATAAACTGCTGTCACACTGAAACTACAAAGTACTGCAGCACTGAAACTACAAACTACTGTAACACTGAAACTACAAACTACTGCAGCACTGAAACTACAAAGAACTGTAACACTGAAACTATACACTGCTGTCACACTGAAACTACAAACTACTGCAGCACTGAAACTACAAACTACTGTAACACTGAAACTACAAACTACTGAAACACTGAAACTACAAACTACTGAAACACTGAAAATACAAAGTACTGCAGCACTTAAACTACAAAGTACTGCAGCACTTAAGCTACAAACTACTGTAACACTGAAACTACAAAGAACTTTAACACTGAAACTACAAACTACTGTAACACTGAAACTACAAAGAACTGTAACACTGAACTAAAAACTACTGTAACACTGAAACTACAAACTACTGTAACAATGAAACTATACACTGCTGTCACACTGAAACTACAAACTACTGCAGCACTGAAACTACAAACTACTGCAGCACTGAACTAAAAACTACTGTAACACTGAAACTACGAACTACTGTCGCACTGAAACTACAAACTACTGTAACACTGAACTAAAAACTACTGTAACACTGAAACTACAAACTACTGTAACACTGAAACTACAAAGTATTGCAGCACTGAATCTACAAACTACTCTAACACTGAAACTACAAACTACTGTAACACTGAAACTACAAACTACTGTCACACTGAAACTACAAAGAACTGTAACACTATAACTACAAACTACTGTAACACTGAAACTACAAAGTACTGCAGCACTGAATCTACAAACTACTGTAACACTGAACTAAAAACTACTGTAACACTGAAACTATAAACTGCTGTCACACTGAAACTACAAAGTACTGCAGCACTTAAGCTACAAACTATTGTAACACTGAAACTACAAACTACTGCAGCACTGAAACTACAAAGAACTGTAACAGTGAACTAAGAACTACTGTAGCACTGAAACTACAAAATACTGTAACACTGAAACTACACTGCTGTCACACTGAAACTACAAAGTACTGCAGCACTGAAACTACACTGCTGTCACACTGAAACTACAAAGTACTGCAGCACTGAAACTACAAACTACTGTAACACTAAAACTACAAAGAACTGTAGCACTGAAACTACTACTACTACTACTACTACTACTGCAGCATTGAAACTACAAACTACTGTCACACTGAAACTACAAACTACTGTAACACTGAAACTACAAACTACTCTAACACTGAAACTACAAACTACTGTAACACTGAACCTACAAAGTATTGCAGCACTGAATCTACAAACTACTCTAACACTGAAACTACAAACTACTGTAACACTGAAACTACAAACTACTGTCACACTGAAACTACAAAGAACTGTAACACTATAACTACAAACTACTGTAACACTGAAACTACAAAGTACTGCAGCACTGAATCTACAAACTACTGTAACACTGAACTAAAAACTACTGTAACACTGAAACTATAAACTGCTGTCACACTGAAACTACAAAGTACTGCAGCACTTAAGCTACAAACTATTGTAACACTGAAACTACAAACTACTGCAGCACTGAAACTACAAAGAACTGTAACAGTGAACTAAGAACTACTGTAGCACTGAAACTACAAAATACTGTAACACTGAAACTACACTGCTGTCACACTGAAACTACAAAGTACTGCAGCACTGAAACTACACTGCTGTCACACTGAAACTACAAAGTACTGCAGCACTGAAACTACAAACTACTGTAACACTAAAACTACAAAGAACTGTAGCACTGAAACTACTACTACTACTACTACTACTACTGCAGCATTGAAACTACAAACTACTGTCACACTGAAACTACAAACTACTGTAACACTGAAACTACAAACTACTCTAACACTGAAACTACAAACTACTGTTACACTGAAACTAGAAACTACTGCAGCACAGAAACTACAAACTACTGTAACACTGAAACTCCAAAGAACTGTAACACTGAAAGTACAAATTACTGTTACACTGAAACTACAAACTACTGCAGCACTAAAACTACAAACTACTGTCACACTGAACTAAAAACTACTGTAACACTAAAACAACAAACTACTGTAACACTGAAACTATAAACTGCTGTCACACTGAAACTACAAAGTACTGCAGCACTGAAACTACAAACTACTGTAACACTGAAACTACACTGCTGTCAGACTGAAACTACAAAGTACTGCAACACTGAAACTACAAACTACTGTAACACTGAAACTACACTGCTGTCACACTGAAACTACAAAGTACTGCAGCACTGAAACTACAAACTACTGTAACACTGAAACTACAACTACTGCAGCACTGAAACTACGAACTACTGTAACACTGAACTAAAAACTACTGTAACACTGAAACTACAAACTACTGTATCACTGAAACTACAAACTGCTGTCACACTGAAACTACAAACTACTGCAGCATTGAAACTACAAACTACTGTCACGCTGAAACTACAAACTACTGTAACACTGAAACTACAAACTACTGCAGCACTGAAACTACAAACTACTGTTACACCGAAACTAGAAACTACTGCAGCACTGAAACTACAAAGTACTGTAACACTGAAACTACAAACTGCTGTCACACTGAAAATACAAACTACTGTATCACTGAAACTAGAAACTACTGTAACACTGAAACAACAAAGTACTACAGCACTGAAACTACAAAGAACTGTTAACACTGAAACTACAAACCACTGTATCACTGAAACTACAAACTACCGCAGCACTAAAACTACAAACTACTGTAACACTGAAACTACAAAGTACTGCAGCAATGAAACTACAAAGAACTGTAACACTGAAACTACAAAGTACTGCAGCAATGAAACTACAAAGAACTGTAACACTGAAACTACAAACTACTGTAGCACTGAAACTACAAAGTAATGTAGCACTGAAACTACAAACTACTGTAACACTGAAACTACAAAGAACTGTAACACTGAACTAAAAACTACTGTAACACTGAAACTACAAACTACTGTAACACTGAAACTATACACTGCTATCACACTGAAACTACAAAGTACTGCAGTAATGAAACTACAAACTACTGTAACACTGAACTAAAAACTACTGTAACACTGAAACTACAAACTACTGTCACACTGAAACTACAAACTACTGCAGCACTGAAACTACAAACTACTGTCAGACTGAAACTCCAAAGAACTTTAACACTGAAACTACAAACTACTGTAACACTGAAACTACAAATAACTGTAACACTGAAACTACAAACTACGGTAACACTGAAACTACAAACTACTGTAGCACTGAAACTACAAAGTACTGTAACACTGAAACTACAAACTGCTGTCACACTGAAACTACAAACTCCTGTCACACTGAAACTACAAACTACTGTAACACTGAAACTACAAAGAACTGTAACACTGAACTAAAAACTACTTTAACACTGAAACTACAAACTACTGTAACACTGAAACTATACACTGCTGTCACACTGAAACTACAAACTACTGTCACACTGAAACTACAAACTACTGTAACACTGAACTAAAAACTACTGTAACACTGAAACTACAAACTACTGTCACACTGAAACTACAAACTACTGCAGCACTGAAACTACAAACTACTGTAACACTGAACTAAAAACTACTGTAACACTGAAACTACAAACTACTGTCACACTGAAACTCCAAAGAACTGTAACACTATGACTACAAACTACTGTAACACTGAAACTACAAACTACTGTCACACTGAAACTACAAACTACTGCAGCACTGAAACTACAAACTACTCTAACACTGAACTAAAAACTACTGTAACACTGAAACTACAAACTACTGTCACACTGAAACTCCAAAGAACTGTAACACTATGACTACAAACTACTGTAACACTGAAACTACAAAGAACTTTAACACTGAAACTTCAAACTACTGTAACACTGAAACTACAAACTACTGTAACACTGAAACTACAAAGAACTGTAACACTGAAACTACAAACTACGGTAACACTGAAAATACAAACTACTGTAGCACTGAAACTACAAAGAACTGTAACAGTGAACTAAGAACTACTGTAGCACTGAAACTACAAAATACTGTAACACTGAAACTACACTGCTGTCACACTGAAACTACAAAGTACTGCAGCACTGAAACTACACTGCTGTCACACTGAAACTACAAAGTACTGCAGCACTGAAACTACAAACTACTGTAACACTAAAACTACAAAGAACTGTAGCACTGAAACTACTACTACTACTACTACTACTACTGCAGCATTGAAACTACAAACTACTGTCACACTGAAACTACAAACTACTGTAACACTGAAACTACAAACTACTCTAACACTGAAACTACAAACTACTGTAACACTGAACCTACAAAGTATTGCAGCACTGAATCTACAAACTACTCTAACACTGAAACTACAAACTACTGTAACACTGAAACTACAAACTACTGTCACACTGAAACTACAAAGAACTGTAACACTATAACTACAAACTACTGTAACACTGAAACTACAAAGTACTGCAGCACTGAATCTACAAACTACTGTAACACTGAACTAAAAACTACTGTAACACTGAAACTATAAACTGCTGTCACACTGAAACTACAAAGTACTGCAGCACTTAAGCTACAAACTATTGTAACACTGAAACTACAAACTACTGCAGCACTGAAACTACAAAGAACTGTAACAGTGAACTAAGAACTACTGTAGCACTGAAACTACAAAATACTGTAACACTGAAACTACACTGCTGTCACACTGAAACTACAAAGTACTGCAGCACTGAAACTACACTGCTGTCACACTGAAACTACAAAGTACTGCAGCACTGAAACTACAAACTACTGTAACACTAAAACTACAAAGAACTGTAGCACTGAAACTACTACTACTACTACTACTACTACTGCAGCATTGAAACTACAAACTACTGTCACACTGAAACTACAAACTACTGTAACACTGAAACTACAAACTACTCTAACACTGAAACTACAAACTACTGTTACACTGAAACTAGAAACTACTGCAGCACAGAAACTACAAACTACTGTAACACTGAAACTCCAAAGAACTGTAACACTGAAAGTACAAATTACTGTTACACTGAAACTACAAACTACTGCAGCACTAAAACTACAAACTACTGTCACACTGAACTAAAAACTACTGTAACACTAAAACAACAAACTACTGTAACACTGAAACTATAAACTGCTGTCACACTGAAACTACAAAGTACTGCAGCACTGAAACTACAAACTACTGTAACACTGAAACTACACTGTTGTCAGACTGAAACTACAAAGTACTGCAACACTGAAACTACAAACTACTGTAACACTGAAACTACACTGCTGTCACACTGAAACTACAAAGTACTGCAGCACTGAAACTACAAACTACTGTAACACTGAAACTACAACTACTGCAGCACTGAAACTACGAACTACTGTAACACTGAACTAAAAACTACTGTAACACTGAAACTACAAACTACTGTATCACTGAAACTACAAACTGCTGTCACACTGAAACTACAAACTACTGCAGCATTGAAACTACAAACTACTGTCACGCTGAAACTACAAACTACTGTAACACTGAAACTACAAACTACTGCAGCACTGAAACTACAAACTACTGTTACACCGAAACTAGAAACTACTGCAGCACTGAAACTACAAACTACTGTAACACTGAAACTCCAAAGAACTGTAACACTGAAACTACAAATTACTGTTACACTGAAACTACAAACTACTGCAGCACTAAAACTACAAACTACTGTCACACTGAAACTACAAACTACTGTAACACTGAAACTACAAACTGCTGTCACACTGAAAATACAAACTACTGTATCACTGAAACTACAAACTACTGTAAGACTGAAACAACAAAGTACTACAGCACTGAAACTACAAAGAACTGTTAACACTGAAACTACAAACCACTGTTACACTGAAACTACAAACTACTGTAACACTGAAACTACAAACTACTCTAACACTGAAACTACAAACTACTGTTGCACTGAAACTAGAAACTACAAAGAACTGTTAACACTGAAACTCCAAAGAACTGTAACACTGAAACTACAAATTACTGCAGCACTAAAACTACAAACTACTGTCACACTGAAACTACAAACTACTGTAACACTGAAACTACAAACTGCTGTCACACTGAAAATACAAACTACTGTATCACTGAAACTAGAAACTACTGTAACACTGAAACAACAAAGTACTACAGCACTGAAACTACAAAGAACTGTTAACACTGAAACTACAAACCACTGTTACACTGAAACTACAAACTACTGTAACACTGAAACTACAAACTACTCTAACACTGAAACTACAAACTACTGTTGCACTGAAACTAGAAACTACAAAGAACTGTTAACACTGAAACTCCAAAGAACTGTAACACTGAAACTACAAACTACTGCAGCACTAAAACTACAAACTACTGTCACACTGAAACTACAAACTACTGTAACACTGAAACTACAAACTGCTGTCACACTGAAAATACAAACTACTGTATCACTGAAACTAGAAACTACTGTAACACTGAAACAACAAAGTACTACAGCACTGAAACTACAAAGAACTGTTAACACTGAAACTACAAACCACTGTATCACTGAAACTACAAACTACCGCAGCACTAAAACTACAAACTACTGTAACACTGAAACTACAAAGTACTGCAGCAATGAAACTACAAAGAACTGTAACACTGAAACTACAAAGTACTGCAGCAATGAAACTACAAAGAACTGTAACACTGAAACTACAAACTACTGTAGCACTGAAACTACAAAGTAATGTAGCACTGAAACTACAAACTACTGTAACACTGAAACTACAAAGAACTGTAACACTGAACTAAAAACTACTGTAACACTGAAACTACAAACTACTGTAACACTGAAACTATACACTGCTATCACACTGAAACTACAAAGTACTGCAGTAATGAAACTACAAACTACTGTAACACTGAACTAAAAACTACTGTAACACTGAAACTACAAACTACTGTCACACTGAAACTACAAACTACTGCAGCACTGAAACTACAAACTACTGTCAGACTGAAACTCCAAAGAACTTTAACACTGAAACTACAAACTACTGTAACACTGAAACTACAAATAACTGTAACACTGAAACTGCAAACTACGGTAACACTGAAACTACAAACTACTGTAGCACTGAAACTACAAAGTACTGTAACACTGAAACTACAAACTGCTGTCACACTGAAACTACAAACTCCTGTCACACTGAAACTACAAACTACTGTAACACTGAAACTACAAAGAACTGTAACACTGAACTAAAAACTACTTTAACACTGAAACTACAAACTACTGTAACACTGAAACTATACACTGCTGTCACACTGAAACTACAAACTACTGTCACACTGAAACTACAAACTACTGTAACACTGAACTAAAAACTACTGTAACACTGAAACTACAAACTACTGTCACACTGAAACTACAAACTACTGCAGCACTGAAACTACAAACTACTGTAACACTGAACTAAAAACTACTGTAACACTGAAACTACAAACTACTGTCACACTGAAACTCCAAAGAACTGTAACACTATGACTACAAACTACTGTAACACTGAAACTACAAACTACTGTCACACTGAAACTACAAACTACTGCAGCACTGAAACTACAAACTACTCTAACACTGAACTAAAAACTACTGTAACACTGAAACTACAAACTACTGTCACACTGAAACTCCAAAGAACTGTAACACTATGACTACAAACTACTGTAACACTGAAACTACAAAGAACTTTAACACTGAAACTTCAAACTACTGTAACACTGAAACTACAAACTACTGTAACACTGAAACTACAAAGAACTGTAACACTGAAACTACAAACTACGGTAACACTGAAAATACAAACTACTGTAGCACTGAAACTACAAAGTACTGTCACACTGAAACTACAAACTACTGTAACACTGAAACTACAAACTACTGTAACACTGAAACTATACACTGCTATCACACTGAAACTACAAAGTACTGCAGCAATGAAACTACAAACTACTGTAACACTGAAACTACAAACTACTGTCACACTGAAACTACAAACTACTGCAGCACTGAAACTACAAACTACTGTCAGACTGAAACTCCAAAGAACTTTAACACTGAAACTACAAAGTACTGTAACACTGAAACTACAAACTGCTGTCACACTGAAACTACAAACTCCTGTCACACTGAAACTACAAACTACTGTAACACTGAAACTACAAAGAACTGTAACACTGAACTAAAAACTACTGTAACACTGAAACTACAAACTACTGTCACACTGAAACTATACACTGCTGTAACACTGAAACTACAAACTACGGTAACACTGAAACTACAAACTACTGTAGCACTGAAACTACAAAGTACTGTAGCACTGAAACTACAAAGTACTGTAACACTGAAACTACAAACTGATGTCACACTTAAACTACAAACTCCTGTCACACTGAAACTACAAACTACTGTAACACTGAAACTACAAAGAACTGTAACACTGAAACAAAAACTACTGTAACACTGAAACTACAAACTACTGTCACACTGAAACTATACACTGCTGTCACACTGAAACTACAAACTACTGTCACACTGAAACTACAAACTACTGTAACACTGAACTAAAAACTACTGTAACACTGAAACTACAAACTATTGTCACACTGAAACTACAAACTACTGCAGCACTGAAACTACAAACTACTGTAACACTGAACTAAAAACTACTGTAACACTGAAACTACAAACTACTGTCACACTGAAACTCCAAAGAACTGTAACACTATGACTACAAACTACTGTAACACTGAAACTACAAACTACTGTCACACTGAAACTACAAACTACTGCAGCACTGAAACTACAAACTACTGTAACACTGAACTAAAAACTACTGTAACACTGAAACTACAAACTACTGTAACACTGAAACTACAAAGAACTTTAACACTGAAACTTCAAACTACTGTAACACTGAAACTACAAACTACTGTAACACTGAAACTACAAAGAACTGTAACACTGAAACTACAAACTACGGTAACACTGAAAATACAAACTACTGTAGCACTGAAACTACAAAGTACTGTCACACTGAAACTACAAACTACTGTAACACTGAAACTACAAACTGCTGTAACACTGAAACTACAAAGTACTGCAGCACTTAAACTACAAACTACTGTAACACTGAAACTACAAAGAACTTTAACACTGAACTAAAAACTACTGTAACACTGAAACTACAAACAACTGTAACACTGAAACTATACACTGCTGTCACACTGAAACTACAAACTACTGTAGCACTGAAACTACAAACTACTGTAACACTGAACTAAAAATTACTGTAACACTGAAACTACAAACTACTGTCACACTGAAACTACAAACTACTGCAGCACTGAAACTACAAACTATTGTAACACTGAACTAAAAACTACTGTAACACTGAAACTACAAACTACTGTCACACTGAAACTACAAAGAACTGTAACACTATGACTACAAACTACTGTAACACTGAAACTACAAAGTATTGCAGCACTGAATCTACAAACTACTGTAACACTGAAACTAAAAACTACTGTAACACTGAAACTACAAACTACTGTCACACTGAAACTACAAAGAACTGTAACACTATAACTACAAACTAGTGTAACACTGAAACTACAAACTACTGTAACACTGAAACTACAAAGAACTGTAGCACTTAAACTACAAACTACTGTTGCACTGAAACTACAACTACTGCAGCACTGAAACTACAAACTACTGTAACACTGAACTAAAAACTACTGTAACACTGAAACTACAAACTACTGTATCACTGAAACTACAAACTGCTGTCACACTGAAACTACAAACTACTGCAGCATTGAAACTACAAACTACTGCAGCATTGAAACTACAAACTACTGTAACACTGAAACTACAAACTCCTGTCACACTGAAACTACAAACTACTCTAACACTGAAACTACAAACTACTGTTACACTGAAACTAGAAACTACTGCAGCACTGAAACTACAAACTACTGTAACATTGAAACTCCAAAGAACTGTAACACTGAAACTACAAATTACTGTTACACTAAAACTACAAACTACTGCAGCACTAAAACTACAAACTACTGCAGCACTAAAACTACAAACTACTGTCACACTGAAACTACAAACTACTGTAACACTGAAACTACAAACTGCTGTCATACTGAAAATACAAACTACTGTATCACTGAAACTACAAACTACTGTAACACTGAAACAACAAAGTACTACAGCACTGAAACTACAAAGAACTGTTAACACTGAAACTACAAACTACCGCAGCACTAAAACTACAAACTACTGTCACACTGAAACTACAAACTACTGTAATACTGAAACTACAAAGTACTGCAGCACTGAAACTACAAAGAACTGTAACACTGAAACTACAAACTAATGTAACACTGAAACTACAAAGAACTGTAACACTGAAACTACAAACTACGGTAACACTGAAACTACAAACTACTGTAGCACTGAAACTACAAACTACTGTAACACTGAAACTACAAACTGCTGTCACACTGAAACTACAAAGTACTGCAGCACCTAAACTACAAACTACTGTAACACTGAAACTACAAAGAACTTTAACACTGAAACTACAAACTACTGTTACACTGAAACTACAAAGAACTGTAACACTGAACTACAAACTACTGTAACACTGAAACTACAAACTACTGCAACACTGAAACTATACACTGCTGTCACACTGAAACTACAAACTACTGCAGCACTGAAACTACAAACTACTGTCACACTGAAACTACAAACTACTGCAGCACTGAAACTACAAACTACTGTAACACTGAACTAAAAACTACTGTAACACTGAAACTACAAACTACTGTCACACTGAAACTACAAACTACTGCAGCACTGAAACTACAAACCACTGTAACACTGAAACTACAAACTACTGTCACACTGAAACTACAAAGAACTGTAACACTATAACTACAAACTACTGTAACACTGAAACAACAAACTACTGTAGCAGTGAAACTACAAACTACTGTAACACTGAAACTACAAATTACTGTCACACTGAAACTAGAAACTACTGCAACACTGAAACTACAAAGTACTGTAACACTGAAACTACAAACTACTGTCACACTGAAACTACAAAGAACTGTAACACTATAACTACAAACTACTGTAACACTGAAACAACAAACTACTGTAGCAGTGAAACTACAAACTACTGTAACACTGAAACTACAAATTACTGTCACACTGAAACTAGAAACTACTGCAACACTGAAATTACAAAGTACTGTAACACTGAAACTACACTGCTGTCACACTTAAACTACAACGTACTGCAGCACTGAAACTACAAACTACTGTAACACTGGAACTACACTGCTGTCACACTTAAACTACAACGTACTGCAGCACTGAAACTACAAACTACTGTCACACTGAAACTACACTGCTGTCACACTGAAACTACAAAGTACTGCAGCACTAAAACTACAAACTACTGCAACACTGGAACTACACTGCTGTCACACTTAAACTACAACGTACTGCAGCACTGAAACTACAAACTACTGTAACACTGAAACTACACTGCTGTCACACTGAAACTACAAAGTACTGCAGCACTGAAACTACAAAGTACTGTCACACTGAAACTACAAAGAACTGCAGCACTGAAACTACAAACTACTGTAACACTGAAACTACAACTACTGCAGCACTGAAACTACAAACTACTGTAACACTGAACTAAAAACTACTGTAACACTGAAACTACAAACTACTGTATCACTGAAACTACAAACTACTGTCACACTGAAACTACAAACTACTGTCACACTGAAACTACAAACTACTGTAACACTGAAACTACAAACTACTGTAGCACTGAAACTACAAATTACTGTAACACTGAAACTACAGTACGTCATAGTACTGACTTTTCTCCAGAGGAGGATGAGGATGATGAGGAAAACAACGGCGAGGATGACCAGAACCAGAACGACCGCCAACACTGTGACCTGAGACAGAAGAACTGGAGACAGATAGGAGGTCAGAGAGAGACAGAAGGACGGACAGACAGAGAGACAAGAACACAGATAAATAATGTACATCACTACAGATTACTGTCTGTCCATCCTGTAGAGAGACCACTCCTCTGAGGATCCAAGGACAGAGAGTCCAAGGACAGAGAGTCCGAGCATCGAAGGACAGAGGGTCCAAGGACAGAGAGTCCGAGCATCCAAGGACAGAGGGTCCAAGGACAGAGAGTCCAAGGACTGAGAGTCCAAGGGCAGAGGGTTCAAAGACAGAGAGTCCAAGGACAGAGAGTCCAAGGGCAGAAGGTCCAAGGACAGAGTCCAAGGACAGAGAGTCCAAGGACAGAGAGTCCAAGGGCAGAGAGTCTGAGCGTCCAAGGACAGAGGGTCCAAGGACAGAGAGTCCAAGGACAGAGAGTCCAAGGACAGAGGGTTCAAGGGCAGAGGGTCCAAGGGCAGAGAGTCCAAGGGCAGAGAGTCCAAGGACAGAGAGTCCAAGGACTGAGACTCCAAGGGCAGAGGGTCCAAGGACAGAGTCCAAGGACAGAGAGTCCAAGGACAGAGAGTCCAAGGACAGAGAGTCCAAGGACTGGGAGGCCAAGGACAAAGGGTTCAAGGACAGAGAGTCCAAGGACAGAGGGTCCAAGGACAGAGTCCAAGGACTGAGAGTCCAAGGACTGAGAGTCCAAGGACAGAGTCCAAGGATAGAGGGTTCAAGGGCAGGGGGTTCAAGGACAGAATCCAAGGACAGAGGGTTGAAAGGTAGACAGGTGGAAGGGTGGACAGTAGGACAGGTGGACAGTACATACAGTTGGACAGTAGGAAGGTAGACAGTATGTATAGTTGTACAGGTGGACAGTAGGACAGGTGGACAGTACGTACAGTTGGACAGGTGGACAGTAGGACAGGTGGACAGTACGTATAGTTGGACAGGTGGACAGTAGGACAGGTGGACAGGTGGACAGTTGGACAGGTGGACAGGTGGACAGGTGGACAGTAGGACAGGTGGACAGTACGTACAGTTGGACACGACTCGCATGTCTCTGGCTCTTCGTCCTGCAGAGTTTTTGGCTTCACAGCGAACAGCTGACAGCGAGCTGAGACTCTGCAGAGTCAACACACTGCAGACCTGCACAGGTCACACACACACACACACACACACACACACACACACACACACACACACAGCTGTCAGTCATCTTCACATCACCTGATGACATCACACTGATGATGTCACTGGTTACCTGTGTGACGCCTCTCTCCTCCACCTCAGTGAAGGTCTCCTGTAGAGCCACGCCCTCCAAGGCTGCTGATAGGCTCCTCCAGCCACCTGTCACATTACTGCACCTGGAGGAGACGAACACCATAACCAAGGCAACACGTATAATGTCACACTGGTGTGTGTGTGTGTCTGTGTGTATGTGTGTGTGTGTGTGTGTGTGTGTGTATGTGTATGCGTGTGTTTACCTTTGTGAGCTGTGACAGGTGTACCAGATAACAGAGGGGGGCGGAGCTCCTTCGCTGACACACACCATTGCCTTACCGTCGACCTCCGACAGAGATGTGATCTTGGGAGGCGCTGCACACACACACACACACACACACACACACGTAAACAAACACACACACAAGTAAACAAACACACACACACACACACACACACACTGTCTGTCTCTCTGACCTTTGACCTCCAGGTTGAAGATGACCTCCTCGGCATCGTCTTCGTTGGAAACGATCGCTGTGTAACTTCCTGTCTGATCCATTTGGACTCGAACCAGTGTCAGTTTGCTCACATACCTGCACATCAATCAATCAATCAATAAACCAATCAATCAACCAGCCTTCAGTCAGTACGTTTACATGCAGCTATCAGCTCAGTCCAACAGAACCTATCCGTAACTAACATCCCCAGATAATAATGATAATAATAATAATAATAATAATAATAATAATAATAATGATGCATGTGTCCACTCAGTGCGACTGGAGTCAGTGTGACTGGAGCAAGTGTGAATGGAGTCAGTGCGACTGGAGTCATTGACACCGGAGTCAGTGTGACTGCAGTCAGTGACGCTGGAGTCAGTGCGACTGGAGCCAGTGCGACTGGAGTCAGTGTGACTGGAGTCCGTGTGACTGGAGTCAGTGCCACTGGAGTCAGTGCCACTGGAGTCAGTGTGACTGGAGTCAGTGTGACTGGAGCAAGTGTGACTGGAGTCAGTGCGACTGGAGTCAGTGTGACTGGAGCCAGTGCGACTGGAGTCAGTGTGACTGGAGTCAGTGTGACTGGAATCAGTGTGACTGGAATCAGTGCCGCTGGAGTCAGTGACGCTGGAGTCATTGACACCGGAGTCATTGACACCGGAGTCAGTGTGACTGGAGTCAGTGCCGCTGGAGTCAGTGCCGCTGAAGTCAGTGCCGCTGAAGTCAGTGTGACTGGAGTCAGTGCCGCTGGAGTCAGTGCCGCTGAAGTCAGTGTGACTGGAGTCAGTGCCGCTGGAGTCAGTGACACTGGAGCCAGTGTGACTGGAGTCAGTGTGACTGGAGTCAGTGTGACTGGAATCAGTGCCGCTGGAGTCGGTGCCGCTGGAGTCGGTGCCGCTGGAGTCAGTGCCACTGGAGTCGGTGCCGCTGGAGTCAGTGTGACCGGAGTCAGTGCCGCTGGAGTCAGTGCCGCTGGAGTCAGTGTGACTGGAGTCAGTGCCATTGGAGTCAGTGCCACTGAAGTCAGTGTGACTGGAGTCAGTGCCACTGGAGTCAGTGTGACTGGAGCAAGTGCCACTGGAGTCAGTGTGACTGGAGTCAGTGACACTGGAGTCAGTGTGACTGGAGTCAGTGCCACTGGAGTCATTGACACCGGAGTCAGTGTGACTGCAGTCAGTGACACTGGAGTCAGTGTGACTGGAGTCACTGACACCGGAGTCAGTGTGACTGCAGTCAGTGACACTGGAGTCAGTGCCACTGGAGTCAGTGCCACTGGAGCCAGTGTCACTGGAGTCAGTGCGACTGGAGTCATTGACACCGGAGTCAGTGTGACTAAAGTCAGTGACGCTGGAATCAGTGCGACTGGAGTCAGTGCGACTGGAGTCAGTGTGACTGGAGCCAGTGCGACTGGAGTCAGTGCCACCGGAGTCATTGACACCGGAGTCAGTGACACTGGAGTCAGTGCCACTGGAGTCAGTGTGACTGGAGTCAGTGTGACTGGAGCCAGTGCGACTGGAGTCAGTGTGACTGGAGTCAGTGCCATTGGAGTCAGTGTGACTGGAGTCAGTGTGACTGGAGCCAGTGCGACTGGAGTCAGTGTGACTGGAGTCAGTGCCACCGGAGTCATTGACACCGGAGTCAGTGACACTGGAGTCAGTGCCACTGGAGTCAGTGTGAGTGGAGTCAGTGCGACTGGAGTCAGTGCGACTGGAGCCAGTGCCATTGGAGCCAGTGCCATTGGAGTCAGTGTGACTGGAGTCAGTGTGAATGGAGTCAGTGCCATTGGAGTCAGTGTGACTGGAGTCAGTGACACTGGAGCCAGTGCCATTGGAGTCAGTGTGACTGGAGTCAGTGTGACTGGAGCCAGTGCAACTGGAGTCAGTGTGACTGGAGTCAGTGCCACTGGAGTCATTGACACCGGAGTCAGTGACACTGGAGTCAGTGCCACTGGAGTCAGTGTGAGTGGAGTCAGTGCGACTGGAGTCAGTGCGACTGGAGCCAGTGCAACTGGAGTCAGTGTGACTGGAGTCAGTGCCACTGGAGTCATTGACACCGGAGTCAGTGACACTGGAGTCAGTGCCACTGGAGTCAGTGTGAGTGGAGTCAGTGCGACTGGAGTCAGTGCGACTGGAGCCAGTGCCATTGGAGTCAGTGTGACTGGAGTCAGTGTGACTGGAGTCCTTGTGACTGGAGTCAGTGTGACTGGAATCAGTGCCACTGGAGTCAGTGCCGCTGAAGTCAGTGTGACTGGAGTCAGTGCCGCTGGAGTCGGTGCCGCTGGAGTCAGTGTGACCGGAGTCAGTGCGACTGGAGTCATTGACACCGGAGTCAGTGTGACTGCAGTCAGAGACGCTGGAGCCAGTGCTACTGGAGTCAGTGTGACTGGAGTCAGTGCAACTGGAGTCATTGACACCGGAGTCAGTGTGACTGCAGTCAGTGACACTGGAATCAGTGACACTGGAGTCAGTGCCACTGGAGCCAGTGTCACTGGAGTCAGTGCGACTGGAGTCATTGACACCGGAGTCAGTGTGACTGCAGTCAGTGACGCTGGAGTCAGTGCGACTGGAGTCAGTGCGACTGGAGTCAGTGTGACTGGAGCCAGTGTGACTGGAGTCCGTGTGACTGGAGTCAGCGCGACTGGAGCCAGTGTGACTGGAGTCAGTGTGACTGGAGTCCTTGTGACTGGAGTCAGTGTGACTGGAGTCAGTGCCACTGGAGTCAGTGACACTGGAGTCAGTGACACTGGAGTCAGTGCCACTGGAGTCAGTGTGACTGGAGTCAGTGCGACTGGAGTCATTGACACCAGAGTCAGTGTGACTGCAGTCAGTGACGCTGGAGTCAGTGCGACTGGAGTCAGTGCCACTGGAATCAGTGCGACTGGAGTCATTGATACCGGAGTCAGTGTGACTGCAGTCAGTGCGACTGGAGTCAGTGCCGCTGAAGTCAGTGTGACTGGAGTCAGTGACACTGGAGTCAGTACCACTGGAGTCAGTGTGACTGGAGTCAGTGACACTGGAGTCAGTGCCACTGGAGTCAGTGTGACTGGAGCCAGTGTGATTGGAGTCAGTGCTACTGGAGTCATTGACACCGGAGTCAGTGTGACTGCAGTCAGTGCCACTGGAGCCAGTGTGACTGGAGTCAGTGCCACTGGAGTCAGTGTGACTGGAGTCAGACTCGGCTTTCTGCACATGCATCACTTTTTCTTTCACCCAGAAGAAGAAGGAGATGTCGTAGCAGCAGTTCAGTTACTCCCCGAAAAACAAACAAACAAACACCATGATGACCGAGAAGCAGAAGACGCACCTCTGGACGGACGAGGAAACGACAGTCACAGCTGACGAAGCTCAACATTTGGAAGTTTATGGATGGTATTTCCATATATTCATCTCTGTCATCTTCTTTCGTCATTTGCTTCCTCTTTGAGTCAACCGCAGCTCGCTCAATATGCACGATATTAAAAAGGACACAGCACCGCCTATCGAGTTGGAGTCAGACGTACTCAGACAGGACGAGAAGTCTGACTTGGCTGATGAGCCGAGCTATGAGCTTGTGTGTGACCACTGAGGTATCAGCTGTGATCTACCTGCTTCCTGTCAGATGTGTGGTGGTGACAGAGGTGGTTTCCTTGGGGATGGTCTGGTTGTCTTTGGTCCAGAGGACGGTGGGGGCGGGATGGGCGTCGACCTCCACACTGAACTCCACCGTGTGATGGAGGAGAGACGACATGTTGGTGTCACCTGATGGCCACAGGTAGACATACCCTCGATCTGCAGAGACACACACACTTTACCTGTGTGTGTGTGTGTGTGTGTGTGTGTGTGTGTGTGTGCGCGTGTGTGTGCATACTCACCCAGCACTGTCACTGTGATGTTTTTCCTCACGGTTCGTTCCTGCACCGTCTCCTGCACCACACACACATACACACCTACAGGAAACACACACACGTCCCCGTCACCTTGGTTACCCAGGAGACAAACCACATGTTACCATAGCAACTGATATATGTCAGTGATTTCGTTGTATCTGTTGAACGACTTTAGTTCCCTCAGCGCAGTCTGTCTGGAGAGTTAGAGTTAGGGTTACATCAGTGACCTACCAGAATCTGCCACAGTTGCCGTGGAGATGTTGACGAAGGAGCGAATCCGATTGGGTAGGAAGTCAGTCAGAGGCTCAACTTCCTGAATCGACACCAGAAAAGATCTTTAAACAGAGAACACACGAGACACTACAGACAGACAGGTGGAGACAGAGACGGACAGATGGACAAAGAGACAGAGACAGGTGGAGACAGAGACAGGTACCTGTCTTCGGGGGAAGTCCCAGGAGAAGAAGACCATCTCTGTGTCTTTGACGGTGCAGTTGACAGTGAGGACCTCCCCCTGCTTCAACACACTGCTGGACACCGTCAGGTCCACCTCCATCACCTTAGGAACTGAGGGACAGACAAGTGGAGACAGACAGAGACAGGTCAGGTGGAGACAGAGACAGGCAGGTCAGATGGAGACAGACAGACAGGTCAGGTGGAGACAAAGTCAGAGAGACAGGTGGAGACAGAGACAGACAGGTGGAGACAGAGAGACAGACAGGTGGAGAGAGAGACATACAGATCAGGTGCTGAGACATTAGCGTCCTCTCATCTCGTCCTGATGGACTCACCTATGATGCTGAAGACGTAGTACACCTGTGACTCTGTCTCCTCGTCTCCGCGAGAGGCCACGCACACGTATGACGTGTCGTTCAGACGACCCGTGAAGCCACGGCCCGGCTCGTATGTCATCCCGGTAACTGGCGTCCTGCCGGGACGTTGGTACAGCCTGACGTTGAGCTGCGGGTCGGACACCACGCAGGGGATGGTGTCTTCCTCCGCCTCCTTCATCACCACACCTGGACCCAGCGGGACGAACCATTCTTCCGGACCTGAGGGGGGACAGGTAGGGTCAGGACAACAGGTGTCTCACAAGTTGGACGGACGTCATGGCTACATGATGAATATCATGTCACCTCGACCAGGTATGAAGATGTCCACGTCTCTTCTCTGATAGGACGACGCCTCCTCACAGGTGTATCTCCCAGAATTCCTCCAGGTGGCGTTAAAGAGCTGCAGGACGCTGCTGGACCCCTGATTCTCCACAACAACCCCGTCCACCTGAGTGTCCTGAGGTAACCGCCACGTCACCTGACTCCATCCCGAACACACCTGCAGAGACAGACAGGTACCTGAACACACCTGCAGAGACAGACAGGTACCTGAACACACCCGTAGAGACAGACAGGTACCTGAACACACCTGCAGAGACAGACAGGTACCTGAACACACCTGCAGAGACAGACAGGTACCTGAACACACCTGCAGAGACAGACAAGTGTTTACTGACCACACTGTAGTTTGAGTTTGAGTTCAGCAGAACTTCAGGGTTTGAAGGAAGCAGCTCCAGAGAGACACCTCCATCAGGACACAACAGGAACACACCTGCAGACACACAGACAGTCAGTCAGTCAGTCAGTCAGACAGACAGACAGACAGACAGACAGCTATCAGTCCACATTTAAAGTCTGACATGTTACCCACCAAACAGGAAGTGCAGCACACTCAGACCTCCTGTTTGTCCTCTAGTGGACGCCATCATGGCTGCTGATCCTGAGCAACAACAACAAGGAGAGATTTCAAATTAAAAGTCTGATTTGGTCGAACCAGAGAAACATTAGCAGCTCTTTGTGTTTGTGAAACATCTGGAGCACAGTCAGTATAACCTTTATTTATATATTTGCTCCTCAGGTTTCTGGGTAAAATTCTTCACAGAGTTACTGTAACACAGTCTGATTATGGGGCAGGGCATGATGGGAAATGTGGTGTTTTTCAAACAGCTGCTGACTGAAGGACTTTTATTCTGAAATTTGTCAGTGAAACACAAACAGTCTGTTTAAATCATCCAGTCAGAGCTCTGATGGTCAGAGCAGACCTCAACACATTCCTCTGACTCTGTGTGTGTGTGTGTGTCACTGTGTGTGTGTGTGTGTGTGTGTGTGTGTGCGCGCGTGTGCGTGTGTGTGTGTGTGTGTGTGTGTTTTTCTTCTTCGTCTTTCAGAGGAAAATAAAACGACTGAATCCAGTCGTCCAATCTGGGGATTTGGGCCAATCAGAGGTCTGACTGAGCGTGTGTGTGTGAGGAATGTGGGTCGACCACTGAAGAAGAAAATAAACAGTGAAGTATTTCCTGTGGGTGGCGGTGAGAGGAGTCGCTCCTGCACCACTCTAACATCAGTTCTTCACACAGTTTTCAGCCAATCACAGCCCTGCAGCCGCTGCTTTACTTCAATCTGCCCCGAGTTCAGTCCTGCAGGACCGCAGTGATGTCACTGATGATGTCACTGATCTACAGTGTTAGGACGTATCTGCAGACCTGACGGAGGGAGGGGCCACGTGTCCAGGACTCAGCAGGTTTGATTCTGAATCTGAGGGTCTGAGTCAGACCTCGAACGGCGGCGAGCTTTGAAGCCACTGTAGTGACCAAACATGGAAATACAATTTCCTGGTTAATCACGTGATGTCATGGACACTCCAATTGTTAAAGAGATGTCTGTAAATCAGTGGACACGTTTATTTTTAGTGTCACAACCTCAGAGAAACGTCTCGTTTCACTATCAGTGTTTGATCCATTCAGTCTGAGAACATCTGGAGAATCTCAGAGCCAAAGATTAAATCATTGCATCTCCATTCAGGTTAGCGGAGCACTAAACAGGAAGTAGCAGTTCAGTTGGTGGACAACTGTAGTGTGTCTGCTCCGTGGGTCCAATAATGTGGAGGCAGCGCTGATCGTCGGAGTATTTTCATACTACAGACAAAGAGTGTTTTTGGTTTCACTAAACAACTGTCACAGGAATGAACGAGGCCCCGCCTCCAACACTGTATCCAGGTCTTTTTATACATCCATGGTCTGAACAGCTGATGCTAATGCTAAGCTAGCTGCAGTTAAAGTCAGATGATGTGATGAGGTTGTGGAAGATTTAAAGCTGTTTAACGAGATTGACGAGTCATGTAAGACTTTATCTGTATTTAGTTTATGTCAGTTTATTGTTGAATTTATAAAGTAATTTAATTACTTTTCACTCAGTAATGTGCAATGAGTAACTGATTACAGTGTGGATTCACAGGACCACAGATCAATCAATCAATCAATTTTATTTATAAAGCCCAATATCACAAATCACAATTTGCCTCACAGGGCTTTACAGCATACGACATCCCTCTGTCCTTATGACCCTCGCAGCGGATAAGGAAAAACTCCCCAAAAAAACCCCTTTAACGGGGAAAAAAAACGGTAGAAACCTCAGGAAGAGCAACTGAGGAGGGATCCCTCTTCCAGGACGGACAGACGTGCAATAGATGTCGTACAGAACAGATCAGCATGATAAATTAACAGTAATCCGCATGACACAATGAGACAGAGAGAGAGAGAGAGAGAGAGACAGAGAGAGAGAGATGCAGGTAATAACAGTAGCTTACAACAACATTATTGAAAGTAATAATATTATAGTTATAGTTCTGGCTACTGTGGTACAATATGTTGAAAGTATGTATTAATATCTGGCAGTATACATGTGTGACAATAGTCATATGTGTATAATAACAGTAGAAGTATGACTAATGACTAATGATGGCAGCAGCAGCAGGAGGCATCTGGCAGGACCACGGCAGCAGCACAACCACACACGTCACGCTGTCCAGGCACCGCTGTGATATGAGTTAATCTGAGAGACAGTGGAGCACAAAGGCTCCAGAGAAGAAGCCGAGTTAGTGACATCCAGAATGGCCGAGTTAGCAAGATGCAGTAATAGAATACGAGAGAGAGAGAGAGAGAGAAGGAGAGAAGGTGCCCGGTGTATTATAGGGGGGTCCTCCAGCAGACTAGGCCTAAGTCAGCCTAACTAGGGGCTGGTACAGGGCAAGCCTGAGCCAGCCCTAACTATAAGCTTTATCAAAGAGGAAAGTCTTAAGTCTAGTCTTAAATGTGGAGACGGTGTCTGCCTCCCGGACCGTAACAGGAAGATGATTCCACAGGAGAGGAGCCTGATAGCTGAAGGCTCTGGCTCCTGATCTACTTTTGGAGACTTTAGGGACCACGAGTAACCCTGCGTTCTCAGAGCGCAGTGTTCTGGTGGGATAATATGGCACTATGAGCTCACTAAGATATGATGGAGCTTGACCATTTAGAGCTTTATAAGTTAACAGTAGGATTTTAAATTCAATTCTGGATTTTACAGGGAGCCAGTGCAGAGAAGCTAAAACAGGAGAAATATGATCACGTTTCTTAGTTCCTGTTAGTACACGTGCTGCTGCATTCTGAATTAGCTGGAGAGTTTTTAAGGACTTACTAGAGCTACCTGATAATAGAGAGTTACAGTAATCCAGCCTAGAGGTAACAAAAGCGTGGACCAATTTTTCTGCATCTTTTCGGGTCAGGATAAACCTAATTTTCGCAATATTACGCAGATGAAAAAATGCAGTCCGTGAGGTTTGTTTTAAATGAGAATTAAAAGACAAATCTTGATCAAATGTTACTCCGAGGTTTCTTACGGTAGTGCTAGAGGCCAGAGCAATGCCATCTAGAGAAACTATGTCATCAGATAAAGAGTCTCTGAGTTGTTTGGGGCCAAGAACAATAACTTCAGTTTTGTCTGAATTTAACATCAGGAAATTGGTGCTCATCCAAGTTTTTATGTCTTTAAGGCAGTTATGGAGTTTAGTTAATTGATTACTTTCTTCTGGCTTCATCGATAAATACAACTGAGTATCATCCGCAAAACAATGAAAATTTATAGAGTGATTTCTAATGATGTTACCTAAAGGAAGCATATATAGAGTAAATAGGATTGGTCCGAGCACAGAACCTTGCAGAACTCCAAAACAAACTTTGGTACGTAAGGATGATTCATTATGAACATCAACAAACTGAAAACGATCAGATAAATAAGATTTAAACCAGCTTAGTGCAGAACCTTTTAGGCCAATTAAGTGATTTGTCATTTGTTAAAATCTAAACTGGATATGTGAAGGCTTTTCTTCTCTACTTGCTCTTTGTTCTTCCCACCTCACACCTCAGTGAGACACAAGTCTCAAAACTTGATTGGACAGGACTTTTAAGTGACATGTTACGGTCCGGGAGGCAGACACCGTCTCCACATTTAAGACTAGACTTAAGACTTTCCTCTTTGATAAAGCTTATAGTTAGGGCTGGCTCAGGCTTGCCCTGTACCAGCCCCTAGTTAGGCTGACTTAGGCCTAGTCTGCCGGAGGACCCCCCTATAATACACCGGGCACCTTCTCAATTTCAATTCAACTCAATTCAGTTAGCTTTATTGGCATGAATGGTATCAACTGTTGTTGCCGAAAGCAGAACGTACATACAAACATACAATTCAATTACAATACAGTTAATACAAATACATTAAATATTTTACATTAAGTCCATGTCACATTAAATAAGCAGAGGGTTATAAGGAGACTGTGTTGTTGTGTTGTTGTGTCTCTCAGGCTGTGACATGCACTGACATATTTTGCTGCTTCTATGGCACTGACACTGTTTTCTCCAAGTAGATGATGCATGTTCTCCTGATCACAGAGGGGATCAAAATCTTGGAGTTTATGTTTCATTTTTGAAAAGAACTTGGTTCTAAGTTCTTCATATGTGTTACATTTGAACATGTCTCTCTCTCTTTGTCTTTGTCTCTCTCTCTCTGTCTCTCTCTCTCTCTCTGTCTCTCTTTCTCTCTCTCTCTCTCTCTCTCTCTCTCTCTCTGTCTCTCTCTCTCTCTCTCTGTCTCATTGTGTCATATGGATTACTGTTAATTTATTATGCTGATCTGTTCTGTACGACATCTATTGCACGTCTGTCCGTCCTGGAAGAGGGATCCCTCCTCAGTTGCTCTTCCTGAGGTTTCTACCGTTTTTTTCCCTGTTAAAGGGTTTTTTGGGGAGTTTTTCCTGATCAGCTGTGAGGGTCTTAAGGACAGAGGGATGTCGTATGCTGTAAAGCCCTGTGAGGCAAATTGTGATTTGTGATATTGGGCTTTATAAATAAAATTGATTGATTGAATTGATTGATTGTACATAGCCTGTTAAATAGCATATATTGATCATGTCTAATAACGAACCACTTGCTCTCAGCTTTTATTGTATATACTTTTTAAACATAGACTAAGGTTTTAAGCCATCGGGCCTGTGGTTGTCACGGATCATAGACTACCGCAGAAGTGAACGAACCGCATTAGCGAGGCGCCAACTTTTAAAAATCGTGTAATTGTGGGAGACCTACAACTCACCATCTGAAGCGGACTGCCCCCTTAAAATTGGGGAAGGTCCCCCTGGACATTTCGGCCCCACGACCGAGGGTAAAAATTTTAACTCACCTCCGTGTGTTGGTACTGTGTCCCGGGGGATGGATCTCCAGCACAGGCCGCAGGTATGTTGGCGGTGTGTGAGTCCTGCCTCCCAACCCTGTCAAAACTGAGGGAGAGCATCTCCGGACTGCAGGCCGACTTCAAGGAGAGGGACAAGATCCTCCTGGATTTCACCACCGTCGCCACGACCCAGACGAAACATATTGCTCACCTGACGGCATCCGGCGCTGGTGACCAGAGCATGATGGCCACGAACAACACCACCCTGCCGTGGACCGGCTCCATCACCACCGGAACTCCGACACCAGCACTAGCCGAGTCCCGCTGGCACCGCCAGGGAGCCGAGCCCAAATCATTGGCACCCTCCACCTCCTGCCTTCGCCCCGCAGAGCTTCATCAGGGAGGGTGGAGCGGGAGCCCCGGTGAGCTCAACTCCACTCAAGCCGAGGAAGCCCTGGTCGGTGGTGGCCAGGGGCTCTGGGGCTCGTCCATCTATGACATCCTAGGTATGACATCCTAAGCCTGCAGGTCTTCCCTCCCGTGGATGCTTCGTCCAGCTCGCCTGTGGAACCTGTAGGCCTACATCCAGCTGGCCGCGGCTCTCACCAGTCCAGGAATCGGCGTCTGCTTGTCCAGCCTGACCCCTCCCCTCCATCCCGGTCAGGAGGAACCGCGGCCCGGCGCCACAAACATCGGGCTCCATCCCGTCACCGTCGAACCTCCAGGCAGTCGGAGGCGCGCACTCGGGAGGCGCGCACCCCCTCTGTGCTAGTGATCGGGACCTCCATGGTCAGGCACGTGGAAGTGCACAACGGCCGCACCTTCTGCCACCCTGGTGCCCGTGTCAGTACGGTTGCATCCTCCGCCCTCCAGCTGACTGCACGGCACAGCTCGGCCTCCACGCTGGTCCTGGAGGCCAGAATCAACGACCTCAGGAACCAGCAGTCAGAGGTCCTCAAGCAGGACTTCATCTCCCTGGTGGACCACCTGCTGGACACGGGGAAGCGGCTAATTATTTCCGGCCCGCTTCCCCCGCCTCGTTATGGTGACGTCACTACCAGCCGCCTGCGTCAGCTGCACCTGTGGCTGAAAGGATACTGCCTGTCCAAAAGTGTCCCTTTTGTGGACAACTTTATAGCTTTTTTAAACAGACCCCACCTTTTTAAACGGGACGGCCTCCACCCAAACCAGGAGGGATCATGGCTTTTATCATCATTTTTATGACCTGACTGTCCGATTCCTGCACCACAGCCACCTCCTGACTCACTGCTCACCCACCTCCACCCTCCTCCACTACACACTGCACCACACACACTTCTCCCTCAGCAGCACCTTCTCTGCAACCGGAAACACAGGACATTCACACCATAAAAACCATCATTACACTTAGAAAGTTGAAACCCAGGAATGTTTTTAGACCTAACCGTGTTTTTAACATCCATTCGTTCAGCGCAAACATTAAATTGGCAGTGCTGAACGTGCGCTCCCTTTTAAACAAATCTTTTATCATAAATGATTTAATTTTAGACAATAACCTAGACAGTATTCTCCTTTGCATCAGTAACAAAAACCACAATGTCCTCAAATGAAGTTTCTTTTAGCAGTTACACGTCATTTGAGCATCATGCCTTTGTTTTTAGCAGCCCTCCTATCCTTTGCGTAACGGTTTACAGACCACCCCAGTACTCCACTTCTTTTATCAGTGATTTCTCTGAATTATTATCAATCATTCACTCCACCTACAACAGAATTTTAATAACTGGTGATTTTAATCTACACATTGACAACACCTCGGACCCAGTATCCAGAGAATTTTTAAACCTCTTAAACTGTTCAGATTTTAAACAACATATCACACAGCCGACCCACAGCAGAGGACACACCCTGGACCTGGTCATAACCTATGGCCTGTCCGTGGGTGTGTCCTCTGCTGTGGATCTGGCTGTGTCCGACCACTTTTGTGTGTTTTTTAACATCACCAGTTTTAACTAACAGGAGGCCCCGGTGAGAACAGTGAGGAAACGCTACCTAACTTCTGAAGTGGCTGCAAATTTTATCCAGATTTTACAGAGCACTCTTGCAGAGATTTTACCAGCACTCTGTGATTTTATTGTGGACAATTTTAACAACAAACTCAAGTCAACGCTGGACTCAGTGGCTCCACTTTTAACCAGAACAATTAGAACAAAACCTACACCCCCATGGAGAAATCAGGAAAGAAAAACAAATGAAAAGATACTGCAGGAGTGCTGAGAGAAGGTGGAGAAAATCAAACCTAACAGTCCACTACGAAATATTACGTCAACATCTCAAAACCTACAATAACGCAGTCAAACAGGCAAGAATTTCCCACTTCAAAAAACTAATCTCTGACAATAAAAACAATCCCAAATTCCTCTTCTCCACAATTGATATTTTAACAAACAGTAAAACAGATCACCTAAGACAACAACCAGTGCCCTTTGTGAGGACTTTGCAGACCACTTCAGAAGTAAAATCAGTGACATCAGATCCAGTCTCTTATCGCAACAGATTTTAACTGTCGACACACCTGGATCATTGCTTTTACCTGAGGAAACACTGGAGAGTTTTGCCCTGGTTGATGCGAGGACACTTGGTCGAGTTTTCTCCCAAGTAAAGCCCACAACCTGCCCTTCAGACCCAAGTCCCACACCATTTTTTAAAACATTTTATGGATTCTTTGAGGAACAGCTACTGTACATGTTGAATTGCTCTCTTCAGACGGGTGTCTTCCCAGCCTCCTTGAAAACAGCAGTGGTGAAGCCCCTTCTGAAGAAGAGCAATTTAGACCCCAACATTTTTAGTAATTATCGGCTTGTATCCAACTTACCACTTTTAAGCAAAATTTTAGAAAAACTGGTTTTTAACCAAGTAAATGATTTTTTAAATACAAATAACACTTTAGAGAAGTATCAGTCTGGTTTTAGGATGAACCACAGTACCGAGACAGCCCTTTTAAAGATTTTAAACGACATCAGGTGCAATTTTGATAACCATAAACTCACAGTCTTGGTAATACTGGATCTAACCACCGCCTTCGATACAGTAGACCATCAAATCACAAATCACATTTTATTAAATAGACTGAGGCACCTGGTCGGCCTCTCTGGTACTGTTTTTAACTGGTTCGTGTCTTACCTTACTGATCGACACTTCTTTGTAAGTATGGATACATGTTCCTCAGGAACCCATGAGATAAAGTGTGGGGTCCCCCAGGGGTCAATTTTAGGCCCAACTCTTTTTAATCTATATATGCGTCCTCTGGGGGACGTCATCAGGAAGCACGGCATCAGCTTCCACAGTTACGCAGATGACACACAGCTGTACATCGCCGTGTCTCCTGATGACACAGGGCCAATTGATGCCCTTTTTAACTGTATTTTAGATATCAAGTCATGGATGGCAGTGAATGTCCTGCAGCTCAACCAGGACAAAACAGAGGTTTTAGTCATTGGTCCTGAAGGCCAGAGAGAGAAACTTTTAGCAAAACTACAAGATTTTAAACCAACACAATCTGTAAAAAAAATCTGGGTGTGATTTTTGACTCTGAACTCTGTTTTATTCCACATATTAAAAACATAACAAAGGTAGGTTTCTACCACCTTAATAATATAGCCAGAGTCCGCCCGTTTCTCTCTCAGGCTAACATGGAGGTGCTGATGTATGCTTTTATCTCCTGTAGGTTAGATTATTGTAATGCCCTGCTCTCTGGTCTTCCAAAAAGAGTATCTCAAATCTACAATTATTACAGAATTCAGCTGCATGAGTGCTGACGAGGACCAGAGGGCGGGAGCACATTACACCAGTTTTAAAATTGCTGCATTGACTCCCCGTGTGTTTCAGGATCGATTTTAAGGTTCTATCATTAGTTTTTAAATGTCTTAACGGTCTTGGGCCTTCTTATTTATCTGACCTGCTTTTACCATACCTCGCGGACCCTGAGGTCCTCCGGCACTGGCCTTTTAACCATACCACAAGTTAGGACTAAAACACACGGGGAGGCAGCATTTAATTATTATGGCCCCCGATTGTGGAACAGCCTGCCGGAGAACCTCAGAACTGCAGAGACTGTTGATGTTTTTAAAACAAGGCTCAAGACTCATCTTTTTAATCAGGCTTTTAACTGATCTCTTTATTTATCTATTTTAAATTCCTCTTATAACCGATTTATACATCTATTATCTATTTTTTATTTATTTTTTATATTCTTACCCTTCCTCTTTTTACGTTCTTATCTCATTTAACCTTTATCTTTTGTTATTTTAGTTAGCCTATAGGTTTTAGTTTTGATGCATTTTATGTCTCTGCTTTAGATCATTCTTACCGAGCTACTAACTCAATTTTATGAGCTAAATAGCTTTTTGTTGGGTGGGAGGGTTGGGTTTTCTCTTTTCTTTTTGTTTTCTGTTTGGATCTTTGTTGTTGTTAACCTCTGTGAGGCACTTTGTGTTACTGTTGTATAAAAAGTGCTATATAAATAAAGTTGATTTGATTAATAAATGAGTGTTAACTAAAGGTAAGACCTCCTTAAGTAGCCTAGTTGGGATGGGGTCTAAGAGACACGTTGATGATTTAGATGAAGAAATCACTGCTGTCAATTCTTGAAGAGAAATTGGGGAGAAGCAATCTAAATATACAGTACAGGCCAAAAGTTTGGACACACCTTCTCATTCAATGCGTTTTCTTTATTTTCATGACTATTTACATTGTAGATTCTCACTGAAGGCATCAAAACTATGAATGAACACATGTGGAGTTATGTACTTAACAAAAAAAGGTGAAATAACTGAAAACATGTTTTATATTCTAGTTTCTTCAAAATAGCCACACTTTGCTCTGATTACTGCTTTGCACACTCTTGGCATTCTCTCCATGAGCTTCAAGAGGTAGTCACCTGAAATGGTTTCCACTTCACAGGTGTGCCTTATCAGGGTTAATTAGTGGAATTTCTTGCTTTATCAATGGGGTTGGGACCATCAGTTGTGTTGTGCAGAAGTCAGGTTAATACACAGCCGACAGCCCTATTGGACAACTGTTAAAATTCATATTATGGCAAGAACCAATCAGCTAACTAAAGAAAAACGAGTGGCTATCATTACTTTAAGAAATGAAGGTCAGTCAGTCCGGAAAATTGCAAAAACTTTAAATGTGTCCCCAAGTGGAGTCGCAAAAACCATCAAGCGCTACAACCAAACTGGCACACATGAGGACCGACCCAGGAAAGGAAGACCAAGAGTCACCTCTGCTTCTGAGGATAAGTTCATCCGAGTCACCAGCCTCAGAAATGGCAAGTTAACAGCAGCTCAGATCAGAGACCAGATGAATGCCACACAGAGTTCTAGCAGCAGACCCATCTCTAGAACAACTGTTAAGAGGAGACTGCGCCAATCAGGCCTTCATGGTCAAATAGCTGCTAGGAAACCACTGCTAAGGAGAGGCAACAAGCAGAAGAGATTTGTTTGGGCCAAGAAACACAAGGAATGGACATTAGACCAGTGGAAATCTGTGCTTTGGTCTGATGAGTCCAAATTTGAGATCTTTGGTTCCAACCGCCGTGTCTTTGTGAGACGCAGAAAAGGTGAACGGATGGATTCCACATGCCTGGTTCCCACTGTGAAGCATGGAGGAGGAGGTGTGATGGTGTGGGGGTGTTTTGCTGGTGACACTGTTGGGGATTTATTCAAAATTGAAGGCACACTGAACCAGCATGGCTACCATAGCATCCTGCAGCGACATGCCATCCCATCCGGTTTGCGTTTAGTTGGACGATCATTTATTTTTCAACAGGACAATGACCCCAAACACACCTCCAGGCTGTGTAAGGGCTATTTGACCAAGAAGGAGAGTGATGGAGTGCTGCGGCAGATGACCTGGCCTCCACAGTCACCGGACCTGAACCCAATCCAGATGGTTTGGGGTGAGCTGGACCGCAGAGTGAAGGCAAAGGGGCCAACAAGTGCTAAACACCTCTGGGAACTCCTTCAAGACTGTTGGAAAACCATTTCAGGTGACTACCTCTTGAAGCTCATGGAGAGAATGCCAAGAGTGTGCAAAGCAGTAATCAGAGCAAAGGGTGGCTATTTTGAAGAAACTAGAATATAAAACATGTTTTCAGTTATTTCACCTTTTTTTGTTAAGTACATAACTCCACATGTGTTCATTCATAGTTTTGATGCCTTCAGTGAGAATCTACAATGTAAATAGTCATGAAAATAAAGAAAACGCATTGAATGAGAAGGTGTGTCCAAACTTTTGGCCTGTACTGTACATTAGGTCTTACAGCTGTGTTTGAGGTTAGATAGGTACTATCTGAGGACAGGAGGTCATGAATTTTGCCTCTAATAGTTAGAATTTTGTCATTAAAAAAGCTCATAAAATCATTACTGCTAAGGGCTAAAGGAATACAAGGCTCAATAGAGCTTTGACTCTCAGTCAGGCTGGCTACAGTGCTGAAAAGAAACCTGGGGTTGTTCTTATTGTCTTCTATTAATGCTGAGTAATAGTTTGCTCTGGCATTGCGGAGGCCCCTCTTATAAGTTTTGAGACTGTCTGTCCAGATTAAACGAGATTCTTCCAGTTTGGTCAATCGCCAATTCCTTTCAAATTTTCGCGATATTTGTTTTAACTTACGGGTTTGAGAGTTATACCAAGGAGCGAACTTTCTTTGCTTTTTTAACTTCTTTTTAAGAGGAGCTACAGAGTCAAGTGTTGTTCGCAGCGAGCCTACGGCGCTATCGACAAAATGATCAAAGTCGGTACAGGAAACCTCTGTTACTGATTTAACGACGGAGTAATCTTTTCCTTAAATTTTGTGACAGCACTATCTGATAAACATCTAGTATAGTAACTGTTGCTGAGTGGCGTGCCTTGGTCAGGCGCCCCGAGCGGTTGGGGGGTTTGGTGCCTTGCTCAAGGGCACCTCGGCAGTGCTCAGGAGGTGAACTGGCACCTCTCCAGCTACCAGTCCACGCTCCATATTTGGTCCGGATGGGGACTCGAACAGGCGACCCTCCCGTTCCCAACTCAGGTCCCTATGGACTGAGCTACTGCCGCCCCCCAAAAAACAGATACTACACTTAATCTTAGCCAAAAGGCAGAGAAGTGATCCGATAGCGAGGGATTCTGTGGAAAGACTGTTAGGTTATCAATTTCAATTCCATACGTCAGAACTAGATCGAGGGTAGTATAGGGTTGTGACGTGACGTTAACATGGAGGACTGTGGGGACAAACTCAGACCTGGAGACAGCCTCTGGTGGATGTTAGAGGAACTGCAGGGTGTAGATGTTTTTGAAGCTTGGTGCAGTAGCTCCGCCCACACCTTACGTTGTGATGACATCACAGATATTTACAAACATAAACCTTCCCTGGATCAATCACTCACAGCAGACAGAGTCACCTGTCACAGGTTTATGATGGCGGACGCTGCAGGGCTGAGCAGCGTCTCCGTACCTGCTGTCAGTAATTTAAGTTTCTCCACTTCCTGTTGTTGTTTGTCAGCTGATCCTCTGACACGTCACACCTGAACCACATTTAACCAGGTGTGTAATCACTGCTGTGCAGGTGTGAACTCACCTGTCTGTCACTGGTCCATGTTGAAGGTTGTTTTCTGCGTCCTGATTGGTTGAGATCAGATGATTGTCAGCGACCTTCAGAGTCAGAGACAACCAAAACTTTACATATAATATTTATTATCAGCTGACACGTTAATATTTATATCAAACTTTTATTTTCACTGCTGAGCTGAAACTCAATAAGATCCACTTCCTGTGGGAGTACCTCAATAAAAGCTCTCAACAACTCAAAGACCACCGACCCTCTCCTGGGCTTTTATTGTGAAGGTTTAGATTCATGTTATTACATTTCTACAGTATATTATGTTAATTTATATATATATATATATATATATATATATATATACATATATATATATATATATATATATATATATATATGTATACACACATACATATGTATATATATATGTGTGTGTGTGTGTGTGTGTGTGTGTGTGTATAATCATATTTTTACTGAATGGAACGTAAACATGTTTAAGAATTATCATTTAATCTTCACAGTGTAAAAAGTTAAAATTATCTGTCACATAATAAGTTTATTTTGATATAAACTAATGTGTGTGTGTGTGTGTGTGTGTGTGTGTTTACATGTGAACCTGAATGTGTGATGTCATGTGATCAGTTTTTTGAACTCATGAACCTGTGTGCGTATTATAGTTTGTACATGTGACAGCATCACTGATAATAATCAATAATCTATAATCAATCTGTACTTTAATCTGATAGGACCTGTGACTACAGAGAGTATTATTCTATGCTGTCACTGCAGAGTAATCAGAGTATTAACACGTCCACTCAGCAGGAACAGAAACACAGAAGAAGAAGAAAAGATGGAGATGTTTAGTTTGTTCAAACCTTCTGATGCTGACGATCCTCCACCCTTACTCCTTCCTCCTCCTCTTCTTCTCCTTTCTTCTTCTTCGTCCTCTCCTTCCTACTCCTTTTCTTGGTCTTCTTCACTGCTTTTTACTCTGCTTTCCTCCACGACTCTCTGTATTCCTCCTCCTCTTCCTACTCCTCCTCTTCAGTCGGAGTTCATTCCAGACTGACGACGAATGGAAACCAACAGACAGACTGACTCACAGCAAGCGCCAACGTCTGTTTTCAATCTGTTGCCCCCCCCCCCCCCCCCCCCCCCCCCCCCCCGACAGGAAGTGAACCCCATCCAACACACACACACACACACACACACACACAGAGGTCTTTCTGTGAGGTTTCCACTGGTGCGAGCTGATTAAATAAAGTGCTCTGTGTGTGTGTGTGTGTGTGTGTGTGTGTGTGTGTGTGTGTGTGTGCTGAATCGATCAGTAATAAATCAGGATCAATAAGTGATTTAAAGTCTGAGCGTCTGTTTGTGATGCTCTGATGATTACTGATGATGTCATCACAGGTTTTATCTCCTGTCCAATCAGATGTTTCTTTTTTCTCTTCAACACAGGCTGAAGCTTTGTGCCACGGCTCTGGCTAAGCCTGATACATCGAGCTGAACTCCGGTTTCCGTTCCATCAACCTGAGCCACAGCTCCGTTCCATCAAGGTGGTTAACCTGAATCCCAGCCTAGTAACCATGGTAACTTATGATGGTCTGTAGCAGGATTAAGGTGAGGATTAGCTCCATCTATGATCAGCAGACAGACACCTAAAAGACAGCTCTGCCAGAGCTTTACACACTCACAACTGTCAGGATCAAATAATATGTAAATCATAAAATATAAAACATCATTAATCAAAAAACACTGACTATTAATACACAAATTAAAATGTAATAAAAATAAGATAATTAAAAAAACACAACAGGAAAGCCAATCAGTTGTTGGTTCAACAGGTTGGGACCTACTGTGTGGTCTTCCGGCCTGACTGCCTCCTCAGGCCTTGGTAGGACTGGAGGATCCAGAAGATTAATTTGTGCCCTACCACTGACAGAAAGACAGGTGGAGAGCTAGTTATACCAACTGAGGGGCATTGATGGACAATACCTTCAACATATGGGGCCCAGATCTCTGGGGCCACAGGGTTGGAGGAGCTCCCCCCCTGCATCCCATTGATTTTGGGCCCCTTATTGAGACTGAGGGCCAGGGTCTCTGCTGGAGTAAACTCTTCAGGTGGGGGTCCCCCACCAGCAGCCATCATGTCTGTTCTTTTCCTGGTAGCTGCAAAGCACAGAGTCACAGCTTTACACCTGTACTGACTGATACTTTTCAGTTTGGAGCTGTTGCCATTCAACAAGATGTTCTTATGTCTTATGTTGACCTGCTGCCAAGTCCTCCTCTGGCTACTGAGCCTGCTTCTGTTGAGACACCACAGTGAAGGATGAAGATGGGACACACACCACTGAGGTCTGTCTGTTCCTCATCCTATAGCACACTCCATACATTTAAGAGGATTTTCCTTATTTTGATATAATAAGAGATAGAGCTCACAGTTGACTCCCACATGATGAGAAATAGATCATTGATTCACTCTCACCTGCATTCACTTAATAGTTTTCCTCATCTCCACTGAACTGATGGATTTGCTAAATGTCATTTTCTACAATCAATAGATCAGTGTCTTGTGATTATTTCCTATAAACTGATCATTTCAGAAATGTCATAATCTACAATCAATTATGTGATAAATATGATGACTGACATAAAATAGTTTGATTAAATGCATCATCTGAACTTTACATAGGAATCAGTAGATAAATGTGATAAACAGTCTGTCACTAATATTAATTTACACATGTGGTTAATTTCATTAGGCAGACTTGAACTGTCAGATTTAACAGGTGTTCTTATCTACATATATTTTGTCCCTTTGATGCAGGATTTATAGAACATGATATTATGCTGACATGCTGAATTTTCTTTGTCACTTACACATTTAGCCTGTCAGCAATATTCCGTCATGCCACCTGCCTTGCTTTATTAATCTGCAGTATTGCCTTTGTTCCTAATCATGTCCTTATAGTCCTCATACACTTCCATAAGGAGCGTTTGCTCCGCCACAGAAAAAGCCTGTGTTCGCTCCTTTCCTTTGCTTTTTGACACTCTGCAACATGTTCGGCACTCAACTAGTGTGAGCTGAGGCTTAACAGGTGAGGCTTGAATTAGCATCAGTTGGAGCCAGCTGATTTCACTTGATGGAACGGGTTGGAGTTAGATTGGGAGGTGGTGTTTAGACAAACTTCAAGATGACACCTTAGTCTGGATATTCTTAGCTACGCTGATGGAATACCCCCCTGGTCAGATCTGAGTGTGTGTTGACACAGTCTCAGTCAAAGTGTGTGTGTGTGTGTGTGTCTCCTGGTCTGTTTCCTGTTGTCCTGCAGGTGCTGGTGGGCGGAGTGAATAACTGTGATTGGGAACAGACCTGGCCAGGATCACTCTGATCCAGGATCACTCTGATCCAGGATCACTCTGATCCACGATCATACTTTAAGGACTGTTACAGCCTCCATACAAACAGAAACATAACCCGGCTCAGTCGGGGCAGCAGGCTGCAACATAGAAGAGAGGACGCCACACCAAAGGTAAGAGTTTACCCACCAGCTTTATGGTCTCATCTCCCAAAACATTAAACAAAGACACAAACAAACTAAAGGAAACAAAAAGGACTGTAGACCCCGACCACAAGCAACAACAGGAGGGAAGACACTGGGCCAACCATGCAGTGGGACGTCGCTCCCAGAGTCTCCTCCTGAACGACCTGAGACATGAATCAAAACCAAAGAAAACAAGAGATGAATAACGTCACTACCAACAATCTGCAGCCCAAACTACCACGACACACTAACACAACACACTACCACGACACACTAACACAATACACTACCACGACACACTAACACAACAAACTACCACGACATACTAACACAATACACTACCACGACACACTAACACAACAAACTACCACGACACACTAACACAACACACTACCACGACACACTAACACAACAAACTACCACGACACACTAACACAACACACTACCACGACACACTAACACAACACACTACCACGACACACTAACACAACACACTACCACGACACACTAACACAATACACTACCACGACACACTAACACAACAAACTACCACGACATACTAACACAATACACTACCACGACACACTAACACAACAAACTACCACGACACACTAACACAACACACTACCACGACACACTAACACAATACACTACCACGACACACTAACACAACAAACTACCACGACATACTAACACAATACACTACCACGACACACTAACACAACAAACTACCACGACACACTAACACAACACACTACCACGACACACTAACACAATACACTACCACGACACACTAACACAACAAACTACCACGACATACTAACACAATACACTACCACGACACACTAACACAACACACTACCACGACACACTAACACAACACACTACCACGACACACTAACACAACAAACTACCACGACATACTAACACAATACACTACCACAACACACTACCACGACACACTAACACAACAAACTACCACGACACACTAACACAACACGCTACCACAACACACTAACACAATACACTACCACAACACACTACCACAACACACTACCACGACACACTAACACAACACGCTACCACAACACACTACCACGACACACTAACACAACAAACTACCACGACACGCTAACACAACACACTACCACAACACACTAACACAATACACTACCACGACACACTACCACAACACACTACCACGACACACTAACACAACACGCTACCACAACACACTAACAGAACACACTACCACAACACACTAACACAATACACTACCACAACACACTACCACGACACACTAACACAACAAACTACCACAACACACTAGCACAACAGACTAACACAACAAATTACCACGACACACTAACACAACACGCTACCACAACACACTAACACAACACACTAACACAACACACTACCACAACACTCTAACAAAACACACTAACACAACACACTACCACAACACACTAACACAACAGACTACCACGACACACTAACACAACACGCTACCACAACACACTAACACAACACACTACCACAACACTCTAACAAAACACACTAACACAACACACTACCACAACACACTACCACAACACTCTAACAAAACACACTAACACAACACACTACCACAACACACTAACACAACAAACTAACACAACACACTACCACAACACACTAACGCAACAAACTATCACAACACACTAATGCAACACACTAACACAACACGCTACCACAACACACTACCACAACACACTAAAACAACACACTACCACAACACACTAACACAACACACTAACACAACACGCTACCACAACACACTAACACAACACGCTACCACAACACACTAACACAACAAACTACCACAACACACTAACACAACACACTACCACAACACACTAACACAACAAACTACCACAACACACTACCACAACACACTAACACAACACACTACCACAACACACTAAAACAACAAACTACCACAACACACTACCACAACACACTACCACAACACACTAACACAACACACTAACACAACACACTACCACAACACACTACCACAACACACTAACACAACAAACTACCACAACACACTACCACAACACACTAACACAACAAACTACCACAACACACTAACACAACACACTACCACAACACACTAAAACAACACACTACCACAACACACTAACACAACACACTAACACAACAAACTACCACAACACACTACCACAACAAACTAACACAACACGCTACCACAACACACTACCACAACACACTAACACAACACACTAACACAACAGACTACCACAACACACTAACACAACAAACTACCACAACACACTACCACAACACACTAACACAACACACTACCACAACACACTAACACAACACACTAACACAACACACTAACACAACAAACTACCACAACACACTACCACAACACACTAACACAATACACTAACACAACACACTACCACAACACACTACCACAACACACTACCACAACGCACTAACACAATGCACTAACACAACAAACTACCACAACACACTAAAACAACACACTACCACAACACACTAACACAACAAACTAACACAACACGCTACCACAACACACTACCACAACACACTAACACAACACACTAACACAACAGACTACCACAACACACTAACACAACAAACTACCACAACACACTACCACAACACACTAACACAACACACTAACACAACACACTAACACAACACACTAACACAACAAACTACCACAACACACTACCACAACACACTAACACAATACACTAACACAACACACTACCACAACACACTACCACAACACACTACCACAACGCACTAACACAATGCACTAACACAACACACTACCACAATACACTACCACAACACACTACCACAACGCACTAACACAACACACTACCACAACACACTACCACAACACACTACCACAACACACTAACACAATACACTACCACAACACACTACCACAACACACTAACACAATACACTAACACAACACACTACCACAACACACTACCACAACACACTACCACAACACACTAACACAATACACTAACACAACACACTACCACAACACGCTACCACAACACACTACCACAACGCACTAACACAACAGACTAACACAACAAACTACCACAACACACTACCACAACACACTAATACAACAGACTACCACAACACACTAACACAACAAACTACCACAACACACTACCACAACACACTAACACAACAGACTAACACAACACACTACCACAACACACTAACACAACACACTAACACAACAGACTACCACAACACACTAACACAACACACTAACACAACAAACTACCACAACACACTAACACAACACACTAACACAACAGACTACCACAACACACTAACACAACAGACTACCACAACACACTAACACAATACACTAACACAACAGACTACCACAACACACTAACACAACAGACTACCACAACACACTACCACAACACACTAACACAATACACTAACACAACAGACTACCACAACACACTACCACAACACACTACCACAATACACTAACACAACAAACTACCACAACACACTACCACAACACACTAATACAACAGACAACCACAACAACCTAAAACACCACAAACTACCACAACACACTACCACAACACACTACCACAATACACTACCACAACACACTACCACAACACACTAACACAACACACTAACACAACAGACTACCACAACACACTAACACAACACACTAACACAACAAACTACCACAACACACTAACACAACAGACTACCACAACACACTAACACAACACACTACCACAACACACTAACACAACACACTAACACAACAGACTACCACAACACACTAACACAACACACTAACACAACACACTAACACAACAGACTACCACAACAGACTAACACAACAAACTACCACAACACACTACCACAACAGACTACCACAACACACTAACACAACACACTAACACAACAAACTACCACAACACACTAACACAACAGACTACCACAACACACTAACACAACACACTACCACAACACACTACCACAACACACTAACAGAACAGACTACCACAACACGCTACCACAACACACTAACACAACACACTAACACAACAGACTACCACAACAGACTAACACAACAAACTACCACAACACACTACCACAACACACTAACAGAACAGACTACCACAACACGCTACCACAACACACTAACACAACACACTAACAGAACAGACTACCACAACACGCTACCACAACACACTAACACAACACACTAACACAACAGACTACCACAACAGACTAACACAACAAACTACCACAACACACTACCACAACACACTAACAGAACAGACTACCACAACACGCTACCACAACACACTAACACAACACACTAACACAACAGACTACCACAACAGACTAACACAACAAACTACCACAACACACTACCACAACACACTAACAGAACAGACTACCACAACACACTACCACAACACACTAACACAACACACTAACACAACAGACTACCACAACAGACTAACACAACAAACTACCACAACACACTACCACAACACACTAACAGAACAGACTACCACAACACGCTACCACAACACACTAACACAACACACTAACACAACAGACTACCACAACAGACTAACACAACAAACTACCACAACACACTACCACAACACACTAACAGAACAGACTACCACAACACGCTACCACAACACACTAACACAACACACTAACACAACAGACTACCACAACAGACTAACACAACAAACTACCACAACACACTACCACAACACACTAACAGAACAGACTACCACAACACACTACCACAACACACTAACACAACAGACTACCACAACACACTAACACAACAAACTACCACAACACACTAATGCAACACACTAACACAACAAACTATCACAACACACTAACACAACACACTAACACAACAAACTATCGCAACACACTAACAGAACACACTAACACAACACACTAACGCAACAAACTATCACAAAACATTAATGCAACACACTAACGCAACACACTAACACAACAAACCATCACAACACACTAATGCAACACACTAACGCAACACACTAACGCAACACACTAACACAACAAACTAACACAACACACTAACACAACAAACTAACACAACAGACTAACGCAACAAACTAACACAACACACTAACACAACACACTAATGCAACACACTAACGCAACACACTAACACAACACACTAACACAACAAACTAACACAACACACTAAAGCAACACACTAACACAACACACTAACACAACACACTATCACAACACACTAACGCAACACACTAACGCAACACACTAACACAACAAACTAACGCAACACACTAACGCAACACACTAACACAACACACTAACACAACAAACTAACACAACAGACTACCACAACACACTAACTTAACACACTAACACAACACACTAACACAACAAACTAACACAACAAACTATCGCAACACACTAACAGAACACACTAACACAACACACTAACACAACAAACTAACACAACACACTAACGCAACACAGTAACACAACAAACTATCACAACACACTAACGCAACACACCAACACAACACACTAACACAACACACTAACACAACAAACTAACACAACAGACTATCACAACACACTAACACAACAAACTAACACAACACACTAACACAACACACTAACACAACAAACTAACACAACACACTAACACAACACACTAACACAACAAACTAACACAACACACTAACACAACACGCTACCACAACACACTAACACAACACACTATCACCACAAATTATCACAACACACTACCAGAACAAAGCACAGTACTAGCACAGTACTGTACGCCACGGTACTGTATGCTATGCTATGTATCGTACGCTACGCTTCTGTATGCCACTCTACGCCACGTTATTGTATGCCATATTATTGTACACCACGTTATTGTACGCTACGTTATTGTATGCCACGATACTATATACTACGTTATTGTACGCCACGTTATTGTATGCCACGTTATTGTACACCACATTATTGTACACCACGTTATTGTACACCACGGTACTGTACGCCACGTCATTGTACGCCACGTTATTGTACGTCACGTTATTGTACACCACATTATTGTACACCACGTTATTGTACACCACGGTACTGTATGCCACGTTATTGTATGCCACGTTATTGTACGCCACGTTATTGTATGCCACGTTATTTTACGCCACGGTACTGTATGCTACGTTATTGTATGCTACGTTATTGTACGCCACGGTACTGCACGCCACGTTATTGTACGCCACGTTATTGTACGCCACGTTATTGTATGCTACGTTATTGTACGCCACGGTACTGTACACCAAGTTATTGTACACCACGTCATTATATGCCATGGTACTGTACACCACGTTATTGTACACCACGTTATTATATGCCACAGTACTGTACACCACGTTATTGTACACCACGTTATTATATGCCACAGTACTGTACACCACGTTATTGTACGCCATGTTATTATATGCCACGGTACTGTACGCCACGTTATTGTATGCTACGTTATTGTACGCCACGGTACTGTACACCAAGTTATTGTACACCACGTCATTATATGCCACAGTACTGTACACCACGTTATTGTACACCACGTTATTATATGCCACAGTACTGTACACCACGTTATTATATGCCACAGTACTGTACACCACGTTATTGTATGCCATGTTATTATATGCCACAGTACTGTACACCACGTTATTGTACACCACGTCATTATATGCCACAGTACTGTACACCACGTTATTGTACACCACGTTATTATATGCCACAGTACTGTACACCACGTTATTGTACGCCATGTTATTATATGCCACGGTACTGTACGCCACGTTATTGTACGCCACGTTATTGTACATCATGTTATTATATGCCACAGTACTGTACACCACATTATTGTACGCCATGTTATTATATGCCACGGTACTGTACGCCACGTTATTGTATGCTACGTTATTGTACGCCACGGTACTGTACACCAAGTTATTGTACACCACGTCATTATATGCCACGGTACTGTACGCCACATTATTGTACACCATGTTATTATATGCCACAGTACTGTACACCACGTTATTGTACGCCACGGTATTGTAACCTATGCTACAGCAGAAAAAGATTTAGTGTGTCCAAATACAGAGTGTGTCAGATGCAGTACGCCAGAAACACCAGGATGTCGTACAGCGTCCGGTCTGATCCTGCAGTCTGTGAGCTAACCCATGAGTTACTGCGTTCTGACCCACAATCCTCTGCACAGCGGACGATACATCTCATCTTCTGTCAGGAGTCACAGTGATGGACGACGGTGCGTTCAGGTGACTGATGACAGTTCGATCAGTAACAACAGGAACATTAACTGTTTATTAAATAGAATAAATAAATAACACAGACAGATGAACGTTGGGCCTCTGTGATGTCACCATGGTGAATATAACACTTCAGAACACAGTCATTACATCAGAGCTCTGCAGGTCGACCTCCGTCTGTGAGTTTGTTTTATCTCCATGGTAACAGCTACATAAGTCAGAGGGTCAAAGGTCAGAGTGTGATGTCATGAGACAGCAGTGTGTCCTGAGCGTGTTCAGACTGCAGGTGACAGGACGGACTGAGCGTAGAAAGAACAAGTCAGACGGTGTTTCTCAGATCAAAGGAAGGATCCTCTAACAAAATGTTCCAGTGTCACCGAGGACTGAGTCCAAATCTCCACCCTCTGGACCTGCAGACTGAGCCCTCGCAGACTTCAGGCGTACGTAATGTGTCGTCTTCACCGTCATCACGTAGAGTCTCCAGTGAGTGGGAGTCGGCAGCGTTATAGACGGAGCTAACAGACAGGCTTGGAGTCTGTTTCACTCGTTTTCGTGGGAACATTTGAGAGACCATCATGAGTACGGTGATCACTGCAGCACTGCTGCACCTACGTGATCAGAGTGCACGGCTCTTATAGGCCAGGCTACATAGATAGTGTCATGTTGTTGCATTTCATATCTGCCCTACATTATTCAGTATTCAAGTAACCATTTAATATTACAATTTATGATGTGTGTGCGTGTGTGTGTGTGTGTGTGTGTGTGTGTGTTCATATTGTTAATGATCATTTAGAACAGCTGTTGTCTTTACTTCATTACTCCACTTACTCTTAAATATGATCCAGAAATATATTCTCCCTAAAAGTCACGTGACTCTGACAATACTGACACGTGTGTTTAAAACTGTCCAACAACATTACAGAGTGTTAAACTGAAACCTCCTCAGTCTGCTGAGGGTTAATGATGATCACATGAGGACACTTGTTCGTCTGGTCCAATGAATGAGAGGGAGGATTCTTGTCTCTGCAGGATCCTTGACTCTGAGAAACGCCCAGAGATGTCTTCATGGTTCCCTCCTCCTCCTGCCTGCAGACTGCTCCTCCTCCTTCTGCTCCTCCTCCTCCTCCTGCCTGCAGTCTGCTCCTCCTACAGAGAAGGTCGCTGTCTCCTCTACAGTCAAAGACGTCTTCATAGTTTCTGTCTCTGTCTTCACTCAGTTACACAACATGTCTCCACCCTGAGACAGAAACTGTGGACACATTCATCGTGCAGGTCTCTGTCTTCCTCCTCCTCCTCCTCCTCCTCCTCCTCCTCCTCTTCCTCCTCCTCTGTTGATTCAGAGTTCTCCTTGTTTCTAAGAACCATTAATGTGTTTCTGTTTTTCTGCAGGTGAGAACAGCTGAACACGACTGTAACGTGACAAAGTTCACACACACACACACACACACACACACACACACACACTGTGAGATTCCTGCAGCAGGTTTGGTGACATTCTTCTGAGTTCACTGTAAAAACAGACAGAGTTAAACCAGCTGACAGGTTCCGGTGTCCAGGTGTGTATCCGCTGACCAATCACAGCTCTGGTTGTGTCCATGTGACCTCTGCAGGTACGGACTCAGCCTGTCACACAGGTGTTCACAGAGACAGACACACCTGCAGAGAGCAGATTAGACGGTTCAGTGTTTATGAGTGCAGGTAGATCTGAAACAGGACGGTCCACATGTCAAGCTCCACACACACACACACACACACATACAGGTAAATACACAGGTAAACAGGCAGCAGCAGGTATCTCAGGTGTTTCTCAGGTGTGTCGGCACAGAGGAGTTTAAAACAAGGTAAGAACTTTAACATCAGACTCTTTCTTCTTCTGACTGGTGACTATTCATGTGTTCATTCTGTGTGTTGGACTCAGTTTGTCCTTTGTGCTTAAATGTTTCTAACACAGCTCAGTACTTTTACTCGGATACTTCAGCACAGTCTGACGTACCTGGACTTTACTGAGTGTGGGACTCTGACTGTCAGACGTCAGGATGTATACATATACATATACATATATATATAGATATATATATACATATATATATGTGTGTGTGTTTAAATGTAATCAAGTACTGAGAGTAAAAGTAAATGTTGGTGATGAAGAAGTGAGCATCTGAACACTGAGGATGATGAAGTTTATTTCTTCTTAAAGATGGAGCAGATGTTTCTCTGACCTTAATGTTCATCCTTCATCAGAGAGCCATTAAACCTCAGACAGACCCAACACACTCATTAATTATTATTTATTAAACTAAAGACTCTGAAATATGAAAGTGAGTCAGTGGACTTTAAAACAGATCAGATCATCTACGGAGAAAAACAACAACTATTACCTGGCAAAGACAGAAAGTGATGGAGCTGTTCAGACAGAGCGACGCCATGACAGGAGTCAGTTAATGGAGCAGTTACAGTGAGGAGCTGAGATCAACTAATGTTTAATCACATATGACAATAACTGATCAGACTGAGGTAGAAGAGCTGCGGATAGGAAGTTAAAGTTTGTGTGTGTGTTGTGTTGTTGTTGCTGCTATGTTGTCTTGTTTAACTGTTGTGGTTTGTGTTGTTGTTGATCATGAAATATGACATGTTGTTAAAGAGTCGGTGTTTTCAGCTGCAGCGTCAGTCGATTCAATGACTTCACTGTAAAGTTTTAAATTAAACTGTCAAAGTATCTGCAGTTTGTAGATTATTACATGATGTTCTGATTGTGTTTGTAGACTGGAATAAATTATAAACTACTGTTCACACATGAACATATGTTGGCTAAACGTATGTGACAATAGTCATATGTGTATAATAACAGTAGAAGTATGACTAATGACTAATGATGGCAGCAGCAGCAGGAGGCATCTGGCAGGACCACGGCAGCAGCACAACCACACACGTCACGCTGTCCAGGCACCGCTGTGATATGAGTTAATCTGAGAGACAGTGGAGCACAAAGGCTCCGGAGAAGAAGCCGAGTTAGTGACATCCAGAATGGCCGAGTTAGCAAGATGCAGTAATAGGATACCAGAGAGAGAGAGAGAGAGAGAGAGAGAGAGAGAGGGAGCCCGGTGTATTATAGGGGGTCCTCTGGCAGACTAGGCCTAAGTCAGCCTAACTAGGGGCTGGTACAGGGCAAGCCTGAGCCAGCCCTAACTATAAGCTTTATCAAAGAGGAAAGTCTTAAGTCTAGTCTTAAATGTGGAGACGGTGTCTGCCTCCCGGACCGTAACAGGAAGATGATTCCACAGGAGAGGAGCCTGATAGCTGAAGGCTCTCAATATTTCAGTTAGGGCTGGGCAATATTACTTAAAATCAATATCATGAGTAATTGAAGCTTTTATCTTGATTACAATTTATGAACAATTATTTTATTATTTTAAAAAAAAAATCTTTTGGGGGGGTTACAGTTGTTTTCAATCGCTAATAAGCGCTTCCCCATACTTCAGATACTTTTTCTAAACTCTTAACACAGACTCACACCTACAAAACACAATTGGCCAAATGGATAATTTTCTTCTCAAAAACACATTTTGTTAAATATATACTAACTCTTCATTTCAAAATAGAACACATCTTTCTCTGCACACACTAACTTTACCAAAACACTGGAAATCTGACTCAAAATTAAATTATTCTGTCAAAGAATAACACTTGTTTTCACTTCACAAGGTACATGCAGTCAATCAAAGTACACCAGGTTTCAAAATACTGGCTATTGTTGACATTACAAAAACTGCATAGACTTTTATGTTTCAGTTTTACAGGTATTTGCATGCAAAACATGCAATCCACCGTTTTTACACTAAATTTCTTGGTTGGGAACTGTATGTCCACATGTAATGTTCACATTCAAAAGCATTCCAGTAAAAAGCAAATCAGTTTTTTTTTTCCTTTACTGTTTACTACAGGAGGTACAGTAGAAATACTGTTTACAATATGATAGAACAGAAAAAGTTTTACAGTATTGCTTACAGTGAACAAAATATCCATGAAACACACAAGAGCATTCTGAACAAAAAAACAACAGCAAAAAGCCCAGATAAAAAGGGGGGGAACTAAAAAAAGCACAAAATTACTGTATCTAATCTCTGCGATCTTCAGGGTTAGGCCACATGTTTTCATCAACATTGCATCTGATATTATCCATGGCGATGCACCTGGGATAAAACCGCTTGGTATGTCAGATCCACCCTTGGCAATCATTAACTGTGATGTCCCTGCAGCCAGCATCCATGGCTTCAAGGAGGGACATCTGGTCATGTGGCTGATGGTCATAAACCCTCCACCTCCATGCAGAAAAGAACTCCTCTATGGGGTTGAGGAAAGGTGAATAGGGTGGAAGGAAGAGACGTACCAGTCTTGGGTGGACTTCAAACCATGTTGTTATTGCTTGCGAATGATGGAAAGCCACATTGTCCCAGGTGATTACAAAGGTCCTCATGTTTTCACCCTCCTCATCCTGCTCTGGAACCAGGCGCTGGTGGAGATCATTGAGAAAGGCAAGGAGGCGCTCGGTATTGTAGGGTCCAACCTGACATCTGTGAAGGAGTAATCCTGCATTTGCAATTGCTGCACACATGGTAATGTTTGCCCCTCTCTGTCCTGGCACATCAACTGTGGCCCTTTTTCCAATTACATTTCGTCCACATCGACACCTTTTGGCCAGATTGAATCCTGCCTCATCTATGTATATGAATTCATGAGGGGCCTGGTTGGCCTCCAATTCCATAACTCTCTGAAACAAAGTTCATGTAAATCTCATTACTGTATACCATACTGTACTGTAACCTATTACTGTGTAGGTTACCTGCTTGCAAAGTGCAAAGCTTATAGAACTGGACATTGAATTGAATACACAGTACTATACCTGGATATATTGTCGTCGTAGCTCCTTGACTCTCTCACTGTTCCTCTCAAAGGGAACAGTGTAGAGCTGCTTCATCCGCACTCCGTGTTTGGACAATGTCCGCGTAATGGTTGTGAGGCTGATGCTATCGATATTGTCAAATATCTCATGGTCCTCCACAATTCTAGTTTGAATTTCATGCAGTTTTATTGCATTATTTGCAACAACCATTTCTACAATGGCAAGCTCTTGATCATTATTGAGGAGCTTTCCTCTTCCCCCAGAGGGAGGAAGACGTTGCATTCTTTAGAGGGACAAAAAAATCAACATATACATTACTGTATGGCCTTATTGACGTGTCAAGTGAGAATAGAAACAATCCATGTAAAATGCAATACTTACCTGTTGGTTTGTTGAAAGATGTGTATAATGGAGGCAACCGTTGACCGCCTCAAATTGGGCTGCACTCTTTCACCAGCCTCTCTTAGCGAAAGACCGTGGTTGATTACATGGTCAATGACAGTGGCACGAATTTCATCACTGACTACTGTTCTTGCAGCCCTTGGGATGCCACCACCACGCATTACACCTCTACCTTGCCATCTCCCTGGCCCTGCTCCTCTCACTGCTCCTGCGCCTCTCACTGCTCCTCTCACTGCTCCTGCACCTCTCACTGCTCCTCTCACTGCACCTGCTCCTCTCACTGCTCCTGCACCTCTCACTGCACCTCTCACTGCTCCTGCACCTCTCACTGCTCCTCTCACTGCACCTGCACCTCTCACTGCATCTCTCACTGCACCTGCTCCTCTCACTGCACCTCTCACTGCTCCTGCACCTCTCACTGCATCTCTCACTGCTCCTGCACCTCTCACTGCATCTCTCACTGCTCCTGCACCTCTCACTGCACCTGCACCTCTCACTGCACCTCTCACTGCTCCTGCACCTCTCACTGCTCCTCTCACTGCTCCTCTCACTGCACCTGCACCTCTCACTGCACCTCTCACTGCTCCTCTCACTGCTCCTCTCACTGCACCTGCACCTCTCACTGCACCTCTCACTGCTCCTGCACCTCTCACTGCACCTCTCACTGCTCCTGCACCTCTCACTGCATCTCTCACTGCTCCTGCACCTCTCACTGCATCTCTCACTGGGCCTGCTCTTCTCCTTGGCCCTGCTCCTCTCACTGCTCCTGCACCTCTCACTGCTCCTCTCACTGCTCCTGCACCTCTCACTGCACCTCTCACTGGGCCCCTTGCTGTTACTCTTCCTCGTCCAGACATTACAGTGTTTGTCTTTTTCTGTTTCTGTTTCCAAAAACATCACTCCTCAAAGTCCTCCTTTTAACCCCTGCCACTGAGTCTAAGCCAGACTGGAATCAGCTGTGGTTGGCCCAATTTACCCAACATAAATCAGCTGTGTGTCAATTATTCAATTGTTTGTTTATTATCAGCTGAGATATATTGTTTTTGAACTGATATCATTGCAGAAGCAGAGGTTTTTATACTGTATCTAAGGTTTGGAATATTGTTTTTGCTATTGTGGGATGTTGTGTGTTAACATTCGTAAATAATACAAAAACAATCCATAATTTTGTTGGGAGGTATAGCTTGTCTGTTAAGAAAATGTAAGCATTGTGGAAATGTGTTCACTGACTGCATATTGTGTGAAAACGACATGAAATGTGTGAATGGTATGGCCACAAAAGACCGATGCTGTGCTAATTGTGTTTAGAGTTTTGAAAATGTGACAACTGGTTGGACAAACGCTTGTTAGAGACTGAAAAAAACTGTAATATGCTCGGCTATTATTCTTGAATCTGTTGCATATTGTGTGCCACTTGTAAACGCCTGTGACAGCAACAGTTGCTTTGTGGAAGCACTAGTTGCAGGGCGCCTGTCAGTCTCCCTCTTGTTTGTCCCCCCTCTATTAAATATGAAAGGAGGCTGAAAATCATAGAACATGTCTGTTCTGATGACACAAGTCAGCGGTCCTGAAATGTGTGTTTCTCTTCTATAATACACATTCTACATCTCGGAGGCAACGAACCGGGATCTGACACAACACCGGAGGGAGAAGCAGGTCCATGGAGCTGTGTGCGCCGGACGAAAAAACAAGTGCGTCGTACCGAATGTGCGCTGCTATGGTGTCGCTTTGGGTTGTGAGCACGCATGAAGATAATGGGTTTGTGCGCACAAAAGACGCTACATCTGGACGCCCCCCGTGCACACACACACACTTTAACCAAGGCAGTGGCCAAAATCACCCAGACGTCCCGCCTTTGTCTTAGATAGGCAGGGCCAACCCTGTGTTTGGGTACAAGCTGCTCCAGTTGATTTGTTGGCTCGGGCTGCGTCCGAAAGGCCAAGTAGTATGGATTGTAGTAGACCAAATTAGTATGTAGTATGTCTGAAACCGTAGTAGGGAAGAGTAGTATGCTACCACTCCTACTAAACACGCCTACATTGTAGTATGATTGCAGAGCATACTGCAGGGCTACTACTTACCCAAAATGCACCACGGGCTCTTCATCATAGATGTTGCACGGCATGTTACTGCCATCATCAGTCTCCTATTTAAATGCAACGTGCTCGCTGCCTGGCAAGATTCAAAACATCATGGCGGAGCAACGGCAGCTGGCAGCTGGAGCAGCGCATCAATACAGATTTAACTACACGCACACTTTACGTTACAACTACACGCACACTTTACGTTACATTACATATATATATATATATATATATATATATATATATGTATGTATAATCTGTTTGACCATTTCATGTATAATGTCGCATTGTTGTGGCTGCACAGGTCTGTACGCCTCCTTCATTATGTGCAACAAGCTAAAGATTTAAGTTGCACAAATATACAATTATCAACACACACAACTTTCATTGGTCAAAAATGTATTTCTGCTAATATGATTATGAACAAAGCGGTCTGTTTTATACCAGTATTAAGTTTGATATTAGACATTCACATCCGTTTGACATTCAAAAGAAAAGTAAATATCTATTATATGCTAAAACCATTTGAGTGAATGATGTCAAACCAACTGTGTAACATAGAGGCTAATATTCCTCACATGCCACAACACGTCTTTTTGAAATATATCTTATGTAGTCTATAAGTTTTGAGGACTTTTTAAATGTAAAAAAAAACTCATATAAAACTATTATTCTCCATATAAAGCTATTATTGACCATGTGACCTCTGGATGCCAAACCAACTGTGCAATATTAGAGGAATATTAGACTATGTTAAACTTAAAGGCCTCAATTTTCACTAAATCGATTCATCAACTTTCAATACTTTTTAAATCTCTGCAGACACCCTGGATGTAATATCTTGCAAACCTTTCACAACTCACCAGCACATGTGCAGTAGATACAGATATCACTTAACACGGGAGCATTTCTAGTAGCATATGCTATAAAGACTGTAGCACTGTACAGCCAACAATCAGACATCAGAAAAAAACACTACTGTCACATCACAAGTGTACAGCTGTAAAACCTCATGTTACATATTACATGAGTGAGAGGAGACAGGGACAGACCCAAAGAACAGTGAGGTGGGTAAAGAGTGGCCAGCTTCATTTTTGGGCAATTTCAATAGTCACAGGTGCGTTCAGATTTTGGTGCAGTACCTCAGCCAAACCAGCAGATGGGGTGCTTTTGTAGGCACTCCATCTGCAGATGGAGTGTTTTCCCACCAGTCTTTTAGTATGTCCGAATAGACCCAACTTGTTTAGTAGGTAGGAGTAGTATCTAGTGGTAGTATGTAGTATGCCAGTGGGCCTTTCGGACACAGCCTCAGTGTTTGTGCTCGTCTCCTCTATGTACGCAACGTCAGTCTCGCTTTGAGTGAATGCAGACTAGATGGAGGCGGCGGAGTCACATGACTTACACGGCGTGAGTTTTTTTTTTTTTTTTTTGTTAAGGGGACAGCACAGAGAAAGTGCCGAAATCACCGACATGAGTAACATAAAGTCGGTTTGAGGGTCTGACTGTTGGTTTCGGTATATTTCCGGGACTTGTCTCACCCACTTACAATGGCTCCGACGTCCATGCATCATATTGACATTCTCCTTTCTCCTCCAGATGACTCCTCCTCCTCCGGTCCCCAAACCTCGAGCTCGTTACATGAGGGACAGTCTGAGCTCCGCCTCCTCACTGGACAGGTGAGCTGACCTTCACACACAGACACACACACACACACACACACACACACACACACACACAGAATAAATGTGACTTTTTTGTGTTTCAGAGACGAGAACACTGAAAATCAACAACCAGCTTTCTCTAATGGAGTTCTCCTGAGCACAGGTATGCACACACACACACACACACATACACGGTGTGTCGGCTAAACGTAATCACGTGTGTGTGTCGGCTAACTGTAACCACGTGTGTGTGTCGGCTGAACGTAACCACGTGTGTGTGTGTGTGTCGGCTAACCGTAACCACGTGTGTGTTGGCTAAACGTAACCACGTGTGTGTGTGTGTGTCGGCTAACTGTAACCACGTGTGTGTTGGCTAAACGTAACCACGTGTGTGTGTGTGTGTCGGCTAACCGTAACCACGTGTGTGTGTCGGCTGAACGTAACCACGTGTGTGTGTCGGCTAAACGTAACCACGTGTGTGTTGGCTAAACGTAACCACGTGTGTGTGTGTCGGCTAAACGTAACCATGTGTGTGTGTCGGCTAAACGTAACCACGTGTGTGTATTGGCTAAACGTAACCATGTGTGTGTGTCGGCTAAACGTAACCACGTGTGTGTGTGTTGGCTAAACGTAACCATGTGTGTGTGTCGGCTAAACGTAACCATGTGTGTGTGTTGGCTAAACGTAACCATGTGTGTGTGTCGGCTAAACGTAACCACGTGTGTGTGTGTTGGCTAAACGTAACCACATGTGTGTGTGTGTGTTGGCTAAACGTAACCATGTGTGTGTGTTGGCTAAACGTAACCACGTGTGTGTGTTGGCTAAACGTAACCACGTGTGTGTTGGCTAAACGTAACCACGTGTGTGTGTCGGCTAAACGTAACCATGTGTGTGTGTCGGCTAAACGTAACCACGTGTGTGTGTGTTGGCTAAACGTAACCACATGTGTGTGTGTGTGTTGGCTAAACGTAACCATGTGTGTGTGTTGGCTAAACGTAACCACGTGTGTGTGTTGGCTCAACGTAACCACGTGTGTGTGTCGGCTAAACGTAACCACATGTGTGTGTGTGTCGGCTAAATTTAACCACGTGTGTGTGTGTCGGCTAAACATAACCACGTGTGTGTGTTGGCTAAACGTAACCACGTGTGTGTGTGTCGGCTAAATGTAACCATGTGTGTGTGTGTCGGCTAAACGTAACCACATGTGTGTGTGTGTTGGCTAAACGTAACCATATGTGTGTGTGTGTTGGCTAAATGTAACCACGTGTGTGTGTGTCGGCTAAACGTAACCACGTGTGTGTGTTGGCTAAACGTAACCACGTGTGTGTTGCTGAAGGAAAAAAACATCAGTTGGTGGTGTTGTACTAACGTAGTGCTTTTATTTTGAAAGAGACTGTATCAAACTGTACATTTCCTGTGAAAACAGAAGTGTATTTTGAAAACAGACAATGCATTGAATCAGGCTGAAGTTGACACGGCGTCCCAGAACGTCAACAACCAACACACCCAGGGTACCTTGGATGTCATATGTGGACGTGGAAAGTCCATGACCAAACGTGGACATGTGACGAGGTCACAGTGAGGATGTTTGAGGAGTGATCTGAGTCTAACCGTCTGTGGGCAGACAGTTTACTAAACTGATCTGAGGTCAGGCGTGTTGGTGGCGTGTTGGTGGCGTGTTGGTGACATGCTGACTGTGCTGACGTGTTGCAGCGTGTTGTGTTTTCAGTAGAACCAGTTTGTCCGTGTTGTTGTGAAGCAGCTGGTGATTATGTCAAACCAGTCTAACTGGTGATGTTAAAGAGAGGCAAAGTCACATGAATTCAGTGAACCTCCACTTCCTGTTTGACTCTGAATCAAACATTTATTTATTTAGTAACATTAACTTTGAAAGTCTCCCCTCTTTAATAAGAATCTTATTGAAAAAAAACTGTACTTCCTGTGTTTGTTTTCAGTGTGATCATCTCCTAGTGGACATCAGAGGAACTGCAGCTGTGTTTGATTGATGATGATGATGATGATGTCACTGTGTCCTCCTCCTCAGGTGTAGATGCTCCTCCTCCTGTCTGTGGCGCTGTCTTCCCATCTCTGGCCGGAGTCACTGACATCATCGCCACCAGTATCCCGTCATTGGCTGGATTTGCCACCGCCATTGGAGGCTCCGCCCGCAGCCCCCCCACCCCCTCAGCCCCCCCACCCCCCCCGTCCTTAGACAGTGTGGCTAACAACATCGCCAGCCACATACCTAGCTTAGCAGGAACTGCTAGCACTGTGGCTAACCCAGGTGCTGCCACTGCTCCGTTAAACTCTGCCTCCACCGCCACACCTGCACCTGCTGCTGATGCTGTTAGCTTAGACAACATTGTGAGCTCATTAGCTAACATACCCATGCTAGCAGGGATTGTTAGCAGTGTGGCTAACCCTGCTGTTAGCACCGATGTGACTATGGCCACCCCGTCAGCCCCGCCCCCCACAGCTGGTAAACCCCGACCCCCGTCACTGCCAAGGATTGGAGCCACTCACACAGGTACAGCCGTCGGCCAATCAGACGGAGGCACTGCTGTCTTTCTTCTTCCTTAACAGTTTTATTTTGGGGGAACCAACATGTTCTCGTCTCAACTTGCCAAATACCGTCACTTTGTCAGAGACCAACACGTCTAAATACACTGCCTGGCCAAAAAAAAAGTCACCACCAAAAAAAAAGGTCATACACTCTAATATTTCGTTGGACCGCCTTTAGCTTTGATTACGGCACGCATTCGCTGTGGCATTGTTTCGATAAGCTTCTGCAATGTCACAAGATTTATTTCCATCCAGTGTTGCATTAATTTTTCACCAAGATCTTGCATTGATGATGGTAGAGTCTGACCGCTGCGCAAAGCCTTCTCCAGCACATCCCAAAGATTCTCAATGGGGTTAAGGTCTGGACTCTGTGGTGGCCAATCCATGTGTGAAAATGATGTCTCATGCTCCATGAACCAGTCTTTCACAATTTGAGCCCGATGAATCCTGGCATTGTCATCTTGGAATATGCCTGTGCCATCAGGGAAGAAAAAATCCATTGATGGAATAACCTGGTCATTCAGTATATTCAGGTAGTCAGCTGACCTCATTCTTTGAGCACATACTGTTGCTGAACCTAGACCTGACCAACTGCAGCAACCCCAGATCATAACACTGCCCCCACAGGCTTGTACAGTAGGCACTAGGCATGATGGGTGCATCACTTCATCTGCCTCTCTTCTTACCCTGATGCGCCCATCACTCTGGAACAGGGTAAATCTGGACTCATCAGACCACATGACCTTCTTCCATTGCTCCAGAGTCCAATCTTTATGCTCCCTAGCAAACTGAAGCCTTTTTTTCCGGTTAGCCTCACTGATTAGTGGTTTTCTTAAGGCTACACAGCTGTTCAGTCCCAATCCCTTGAGTTCCCTTCGCATTGTGTGTGTGGAAATGCTCTTACTTTCACTATTAAACATAGCCCTGAGTTCTACTGTTGTTTTTCTTCGATTTGATCTCACCAAACGTTTAAGTGATCGCCGATCACAATCATTGAGGATTTTTTTCCGGCCACATTTCTTCCTCGAAGACGATGGGTCCCCACTATCCTTCCGGTTTTTAATAATGCGTTGGACAGTTCTTAACCCAATTTTAGTAGTTTCTGCAATCTCCTTAGATGTTTTCTCTGCTTGATGCATGCCAATGATTTGACCCTTCTCAAACAGACTAACATCTTTTCCACGACCACGGGATGTGTCTTTCGACATGGTTGTTTAGGAAATGAGAAGCAACTCATTGCACCAGTTGGGGTTAAATAACTTGTTGCCAGCTGAAAGATAATCGCCCATGCAGTAATTATCCAATAGGAGGCTCGTACCTATTTGCTTAGTTAAATCCAGGTGGCGACTTTTTTTTTGGCCAGGCAGTGTATGACGCTCTGTCCTGCTTCAGTTCAGGACATTCAGGGATGGCGTATTAATTTGCACTTGTTACATTCACTGTGGCATTTCAAAATGAAGTTTAGTATTGACAGGAAGTAGACAGTTTCTGTGTACAATCTTTTTCAAAATAAACTCTGACTGTAGGTTAAACTTTTTGTTTTTAGGTTGATTTCCTGATGTTTAAACATGGAAGCACCTGACTGGTTAAAAAAACAAACAAACAAACAAAAATACTTCATGGTTTGGTTTAAAAAAACGATGGTTGTCACCGTGTCATCACTAGCGTAGCATGCTACACGTACTGCCACTCTACGTTGTTATTAAAATGGCTGGAGTGACTTTTAGTTTGACAGGAAGTGAACAGCGAGCTTCTTGTTGAAAGTTCAGAGTTTGTTTCAACCGGTCACCTCCGCTCCCACCTGACCTGTACGCACTGTCTCGGTCTTTATATCACGGCCCTTTGAGGGCAGCGTCACAATCTGCCGCAGTGTCGCAGTCTGGCGCTGAGACGTCTGACGTAGCGACATGTTTGACGGGATGAGACTGAGAGTCCTTCACGAACCCCCAAAGTCTGCGTCCCTGTTATTGTATGAAACTGCTCTCAGGTCAGTTTTTAACTCTTTCAGCAGATTAAAGCTTGACGGCTCAAAACTGAGGCTGAAACTAAAAATTGTTTTCATTATTGATTCGTCTGTCGATCACTACCACGATGGATCGATCAGTTCCATGATAGATCGATCAGTTCCATGATGGATGGATCAGCGTCCTGATTTGTCCTCAGAGACGTTCAGTTCAGTGTTGCAAAGAAACCAGAAAATATTCACATTAAATCTGAATATTTGACTCTTTGTTAAATAAAAAAACTGATGAACTGATGATCAGATCAATCGGTGATTAATCAAAGAACTGATCGATTAATCTTTACAGCAGGAAACAAATGTGTTGTCTGTGTTTGTGTGTCCAGATGTGGGAGCGCTGTCACAGCTGGTGATGTCAGCGTTAGACCAAAATGCAGGAGTCACGTTACCTCCTCTAGAGGGAGCAGCTGAGCCACCAGAGGAAGGTACTGAAGGGGTTAACTCTCAAAGCTTCTCAAGGTCAAGGATGCTTCCTAGGTAGGAGGGATTCTTCCTACCTAAAAAGGGTTCTACAGAGTCTCGGTGAGACTCCTTCCTAACGTTAAGTGAACGCATGATGGACCCAGGTTAACGTGGGCCCAGTTGTGAGTCACTAAAGAGGCTCTGCTTTGAATTCAGGCAAATCGTGCACAAAGAATTATGGGTACTTCCTGTCGGCTGAGGACACACACATGTCCTTGTAAATTCTCTGAATCAATCAATCAATCAATCAATTTTATTTATAAAGCCCAATATCACAAATCACAATTTGCCTCACAGGGCTTTACAGCATACGACATCCCTCTGTCCTTATGACCCTCACAGCTGATCAGGAAAAACTCCCCAAAAAAACCCCTTTACCGGGGAAAAAAAACAGTAGAAACCTCAGGAAGAGCAACTGAGGAGAATGAGAATGAGAATTAAAAGACAAATCTTGATCAAATATTACTCCGAGGTTTCTTACAGTAGTGCTAGAGGCCAGAGCAATGCCATCTAGAGAAACTATGTCATCAAATAAAGAGTCTCTGAGTTGTTTGGGGCCAAGAACAATAACTTCAGTTTTGTCTGAATTTAACATCAGGAAATTGGTGCTCATCCAAGTTTTTATGTCTTTAAGGCAATTATGGAGTTTAGTTAATTGATTACTTTCTTCTGGCTTCATAGATAAATACAACTGAGTATCATCCGCATAACAATGGAAATTTATAGAGTGATTTCTAATGATGTTACCTAAAAGAAGCATATATAGAGTAAATAGGATTGGTCCGAGCACAGAACCTTGCGGAACTCCAAAACAAACTTTAGTACTTAAGGATGATTCATTATGAACGTCAACAAACTGAAAACGATCAGATAAATAAGATTTAAACCAGCTTAGTGCAGAACCTTTTAGGCCAATTAAGTGATCCAGTCTCTGCAGTAGAATTTGATGGTCAATTGTGTCAAACGCCGCACTAAGATCTAATAAAACAAGTACAGAGACGAGACGAAAGAAGGACACTTCAAAGGACCCTTGATGTCACATTGGTCCATCGATTCAATGATGGAAATTCGGACGTTTAAGGATCCTTGACTCTGAGAAGCACCACTTGTTCCTCCTCCTGCTCCTCCTCCTCCTCCTCCTCCTCCACCTTCTCCTGCTCCTCCTTCTGCTCCTCCTCAGTCTCATCTTCTCCTCCTTTCCTGGTTGCAGGTGTCAAACAGCCTCCTCACACCCCCAGAGAAGAGAACCCGTACGTCACCATATTGGCGAGCTGGGCGAGTCAAGAGGAACCTGACACTGACTCATCCAATGAGGATGAAGACACAGGCGCTGGCCACGCCCCCTCTGGTGCTGATGGACCAGTGAGTGAGGATCCTGCTTCTGACCCATCTTCAAACACCAACAGGTGAGTATAAAGTACTGCACTACCTGCTGCTGCGTCCTGCTGCCGACTCATGACTGATTGTGTTCTGCAGCATCCCGACCAATCGGATCGTCCCCACTCGACCAGCCCCGCCTCCTCCTCATCCTCCCAGACAATCAGCAAAGCCTGTGAAACAGAAGACCCCGCGGTACACCTGCAAACACACAAACACACACACACACACACACACAGAGAGTCACATACACCATCATCATCCTCACTGTGACCTCGTCACATGTCCACGTTTGGTCATGGACTTTCCACGTCCACATATGACGTCCAAGGTACCCTGGGTGTGTTGGTTGTTGACGTTCTGGGACGCCGTGTCAACTTCAGCCTGTTACATGCATTGTCTGTTTTCAAAATACACTTCTGTTTTCACAGGAAATGTACAGTTTGATACAGTCTCTTTCAAAATAAAAGCATGTGGTTATGTTCAGCCAACACTCAGGCCCGGGATTGTTTAGAGTCTACAGGTGTTTCTGTATCAGAATTCTGCTGTTTGTCCTGCAGGGCGGCGACCATCAGAGTGTCCAGGAAGAAGGGCGGCAGCGGGAGTTCATCTCCACAGGGCGCCGTGGTTAGAGCCAGCTGGTTGGATGTCTGGAAGGGCTTCAGGTAACATCATCAGTATCAGTATAAGTATTATCATTAATCCGACAGCCCTCCTGTGGGCCCTCGTATGGTTTATCAGATGACACATAAACAGCAGCTGTATTTACCCATCCGACAAATCATCTGAAAGCTTTGCTCCTCGTGGTTCCATTAACACGGAACATTTCAAGATACAACCACCACAATAAACACCTGTCAGACAAACAAACAATTATTACTCTCCTATAAAGTGTTATCATAACCCACAGATCAGTAATATTAAAACATACTGACAACAGTCCGGACAATCTAAATCCTGTCAAATATTTGGTCCAATCACATGATCACATCCACAGATATCCACCAACCGCTGCTGCCTCCTTTCAACCCTTCATATGTCTCCTTATTCTGTCATCATGTCTTCTGTCCTGTCTGTCTAAACATATCGACTGCTCGCTGCCAAAATGGAGGTGACCTCCTGACCTTTTCATTGACACCTCACTTCAGCCAATAGGAGCCAACATGTCTGTATCAGCCACCGAGGGCCCGCCTCCCTTCTCAGGTTACAGAGCAAATCAGTAGGCAGCAAGTAGTCAGTGAGCAGATCTGGAGCCTTCTTGTCCCACAGACTGTGAGACATGTAGAGACATGATGAAGTGATGTGTCCTCTGTGTCCTCTGTGTCTCTGTGTCTCTGTGTCTCTGTGTCCTCTGTGTCTCTGTGTCCTCTGTGTCCTCTGTGTTTGATTCACAGTCAGATCCTGAAGAGACCTTTGTGTCTGTGTTCATCACTCTTTCACTCACAATCATTCACTTCATTGTTTTACCTCACAAACACATGTTGATTTGCTACTGTCAATTCTGACTGTGTGACGCTGAGTCATCTGGTCCCACTGTCTTTACACCTCATACCTCCCAGTCCTCCCAGTTCCCCCAGTCCTTCCAGTCCTCCCAGTCCTCCCACTTCTCCCAGTCCTCCCAGTCATCTGCAGCAGCTTTGTTCAAGAGAACATTCAGATAAAAACCTTTTTATTAAACATGTCTGACTCAGTAACAGAAGCTCTGACAGAGATTCTGAGTGTTGGGAGAAACCACAGTGTTTCCTTTCAGATGAGACCATGTGTGTACATTTTACTGTGGGTTTGATTCTGAAAGAATCTTTTTAAGATGAATTTAGGGTCATTTTAAGACTTTAATAACAAACCTCAGTGATCTGTCCCTCAGACTCTGGTGCTGCAGTATTCACAGAGACATTAAGTTGAGTCCATCAGTAACAGTGTGTTAGTGAAGCTGCATCAGACCGGTCAGGTGATCATTTAAATGTAAAACAACAGGAGATGCAGAACTGACCCCTGAGGGACACCAGACCAACAGCTGTTCATCAGGACAGATGGATGGACGGAGGCAGATAGAGACAAAGATAAACAGACATGTCTTCTCTCTTTGTCTCACAGACACAGTGTTTTATGGGTGACTTTGGACGGACAGCTGATGTCTCTGTGGAAAAAACGCACAGTAAGTGTCTGTCTGTCTGTCTGTCTGTCTGTGGATACATACCTGTCTGTCTTCCTGTCAGTGATGGGTGTGTTTGTTTCTTTGATCAGGACCGCTTCAGTGAGCTGCTCTTTCACGTCTCCAGTATCACCAATGTGAAGAAACAGGACAAAGGCAGATTCTCCATTTACTTCAAGAAGAAACATTATGACTTCATGGCTCATAATGACGGTGAGATCATCACTGCTGTCACCACCACCGCCGTTCACGCTGCATCCGAAAATAAAACTGAGTCTATGCAGCAGAAATAATAACACCATCAAACAACCTAAAAGCAATGTTTTATCATATGGTCATGTCTCACCTGAGATGTAATATTTACCTTCATATCACTGTAGATATCTCAGCTGATACCTACGCACCTGTCACACGTACATACGTGTGACAGGTGCACATTCTTACTTATTGAACACCTTTTAAAGGAGAAGTCTGGTATTTTGCACTTTGAGCCCAATTTCTGGGTTGTTTATGATGAAATAGAGTGGCTAAGACCAAAACAGTGACAATTGCTCATTTTCAGAGAATTTGTCTTTCCCCAGCCTGGCTTATCACTGCTGCCTATGGCCATGTGTGAACCTGTCCTCAAACCACCCTAAACATTCGTTTCCAAAGCCATGAAACTCACCGAGTGCTCAGTGGTGTTCGCTGATGTTCTGGCATAAAAATCGTAGCAAACTTTGGTTTTTGTGATGATTTATTTGACATTTTGTCTACCCTATTGGTTTTCTATAGAAGCCTCATTATCGGAAACGTAAAGGGGGTTGTTTACAACAAGGCTGTAGTCATTGTAGTCTTTTAGCTCACCGAAAGTGCCGACTCGACAGAGCTGTGTGCGGTCCTGGAGGAAGGGAGGTCAATGACAGCTCCTCTTCGGAGGAATTCTCCCACAGTCACTGACTGCACAAAACTTGCCCATTATTACTCTCTTGTAAACGACCTTCACAGTATGATGCCTTGAAACACAACGCCAACCTTCTTGTTTTCTGTGTCCCATTACATTGCAATGGTTTCCTGCCAGTTGGCGACACCCACGTAAAGGAGCATTATCGCCATCAAGTGGGCTGGAGTGTATAATGCTTCAGGGTCAAACGAATGATCAAGTGGAAGTTTACCCATGGGTGTGAGGCAGCTGAAAATATAGCTCCACAATTGAGATGAACAGCGAAAACACGGATGGAAACCAGAGTTTGCTACGATTTTTATGTCAGAATATTAGCGAACACCACTGAGCACTCGGTGAGTTTCATGGCTTTGGAAACGAATGTTTAGGGTGGTTTGAGGACAGGTTCACACATGGCCATAGGCAGCAGTGATAAGCCAGGCTGGGGAAAGACATATTATCTGAGAAGGACCAATCATCACTATTTTGGTCTTAGCCACTCTATTTTATCATAAACAACCCAGCAATGGAGCTCAAAGTGCAAAATACCAGACCTCTCCTTTAACGTGTCAGAGAAAAGCCCAACGTGTTCTCATCTCGTCACATATGGACGCTTTGTCAGGGGACTTTCACGTCTACATATTACACCCAAGGTATCGTCCTGTGTCTCCTGGTGACATTCTGAGAGGGGACATCAACAAATCACCTGGTTTAAAAAAAAACATCCAAGGTCATAGTCCAGGGTTCCAGGGTGCAACAGGCGCCGTCCAGCCAACCGGCGGCGTATCATAACACCATCCAACCGTGTTAACAACTGACACCGCCTGGCAGCACATACCACCGCTAAAGGTGGCGTTACAGCGGTCAGGTGTCTGACTCCAAAATCACTGACAAAGTGTTTGATGACTTCAGAATGAGAACAGGTGTTTGTGGGTACGCTCATTTATATGTTCAGCTACGGGTCATCAGCTGCGTCCAACTGTACCAGGATCAGTAAAAAATGGTGGCTGCGTGCTGAATGAGCAGGACGGAGGTTATCTGCAGGAAGATGTCGAGGGACGTTGAGGGACAAACAGTCTCCAGGCTGAATCTGTTTTGTACTGATTATTCTTCTTGGTTTTCTCGTCTCTCAGAGGTCCATGAAGGTTGGGTCACGTCTCTGCTAGCATCTCGAGGGCAGCCAAGCCCCGCCCCCCCAGAACTCCATGGACAAATCACCATCAAGGACCCGCGGAGCCGCGCCTACGCCGCCCTGTGGGGTCACGACCTCTGGATTTACCCCAGCAAGGAAGGCTTCCAGCTGGGTCTCGCCTCCTTCTCCGTCCCCCTGAACGTGGCCACGGTCAAACCCACAGGAAAACACTCCTTCACCCTCATCACGCCATACAGGAGCTTCAAGTATGCACCTGTCTGTCTCCACCTGTCTCTGTCCCTGTCTGTCTCTATCTGTGTCTCTGTCTGTCTGTCTGTCTGTCTCTGTTCTTGTCTGTCCTTATCTGTCTATGTCTGTCTGGCTCTGTCTGTCTGTCTCTGTCTCTGTCTGTCTGTCTGTCTGTCACTGTCTGTGTCTGTGTCTGTCTCTGTCTCCCTGTCCTTGTATCTCTGTCTCTGTCTCTGTCTCCACCTGTCTGTCTCTCTATGGTCAGACCTACAGGAAAACACTTCTTTACCCTCATCCCACCCCACAGAAGCTTCAAGTACAACCGTCCATCTCCACCTGTCTGTCTCCACCTGTCTGTCTCTACCTGTGTAACGTTCTTTCTTGTGTTCTTCCCGCCCCCTGTCTCCTCTTGTCTCCCCTTGGCCCCGCCCCCTGCCTGCAGCCTGTCTGTTGATTCGTCAAAGGACCTGTCCATGTGGTTGGACAGTCTGTCTTCATCTATCCGCAGCGCTCTGTCCAGCAGCCAGGTGGCGCTGCGTCTCTGGGAAAACCCCGACAACAAGGTGTGCGGTGACTGTGGCTCAGCCAATCCTGAGTGGGCGTCGGTCAACCTGCTGCTGGTCATCTGTCAGGCCTGTGCAGGTACGAGCTAACGAAGGCTAATCACGTGTACAACACACCTGGACCTGGACTTGGACATGACTGCTGGTGTCAAACCAGGTCGACTCAGACGATGACTCACACGACTCAGACAATGACCCAGATGACTCAGACGTTGACTCAGATGACGACTCAGATGACTCAGACGATGACTCAGATGACGACTCAGATGATGACTCAGACGACTCAGACAATGACTCAGACAATGACTCAGACGATGACTCAGACAACGACTCAGACGATGACTCAGACGACTCAGACAATGACTCAGACAATGACTCAGATGACTCAGACAATGACTCAGACGGCGACTCAGATGATGACTCAGATAACTCAGACGACGACTCAGACGATGACTCAGATGACTCAGACGATGACTCAGACGACGACTCAGACGACGACTCAGACGATGACTCAGACGATGACTCAGATGACTCAGACGACTCAGACGATGACTCAGATGACTCAGACGACTCAGACAATGACTCAGACAATGACTCAGACAATGACTCAGACGATGACTCAGACAACGACTCAGACGATGACTCAGACGACTCAGACAATGACTCAGACAATGACTCAGATGACTCAGACAATGACTCAGACGGCGACTCAGATGATGACTCAGATAACTCAGACGACGACTCAGACGATGACTCAGATGACTCAGACGATGACTCAGACGACGACTCAGACGAAGACTCAGACGATGACTCAGACGATGACTCAGATGACTCAGACGACTCAGACGATGACTCAGATGACTCAGACGATGACTCAGACGACTCAGACGATGACTCAGATGACTCAGACGACTCAGACGATGACTCAGATGACTCAGACGATGACTCAGATGACTCAGACGACTCAGACGATGACTCAGATGACTCAGACGATGACTCAGATGACTCAGACAACTCAGACGACGACTCAGATGATGACTCAGATAACGACTCAGATTATTTAGATGAGCAGTCACCTGAACTACCTGAGGACAGGTGTCCAACACAACTGTGTTTAATGCTAATGTTGCTAGCAGGTGTATTGGTTTAAATACAGAATGCTAATGTTGCTAACAGATACATTAGTTTTAATGCAGAATGATAATATTGCTAAAAGGGGTCTGTTCTCAGGTCAGCATCGAGCTCTGGGCACCAACCTGTCCAAGGTACGCAGTCTGAAGATGGACAACAAGGTCTGGACTGAACCACTCATACAGGTGAGGGGGGGACTGAACCACTTGTACAGGTGAGGGGGGGACTGAACCACTTGTACAGGTGAGGGGGGGACTAAACCACTCATACAAGTGGAGGGGGGGTGAACCACTCATACAGGTGAGGTGGGGACTGAACCACTCACACAAGGGGGGGGGGACTGAGCCACTTGTACAGGTGAGGGGGGGACTGAGCCACTCATACAAGTGGGGGGGGGGACTGAACCACTCATACAAGTGTGGGGGGCTGAGCCACTTGTACAGGTGGCATGTCTGACTTTTAACCTGTTCCCCTCCCAGCTGTTTGTTACCTATGGTAACCGGCTGGCCAATCAGATGTGGGCTCCAGCGGTACCGGCTGCGGAGCAGCTGCTTCCCGAGTCGTCTGACGAGGAGAGGTTCAGGTTCATCCAGGACAAATACAGCAGGGGGCGCTACAGACGAGTCCACGCTCTGGCCTCTTCACACTCTCTGATGGATCAGGTCTGACTCCGTTCACACTTGTAGACTCGTTACAGTGGTAACAGATGTCAGGTTGGGTAGAGTCTGATACGTACGACCTCTGACAGTCACACAGGATGTAACATGTTTGTTTAACATGATCAGCTGTAGATGAGTCGATACAAACATCACCTGGACGTGTGTGATGGTGATGATGGTGTGTGTGTGTGTGTGTTTCAGAGGCTGCGTCAGGTGGTATGTGGAGACGACGTGGAGGAGACGATGTCTCTGATCTGCTCCGGAGCAAAGGTCTGATGGTCTCAGACTTTGGTCCTTCATGAACCATAATAAGTCATTAATGATTGATCTCACACACACACACACACACACACACACACAGGTGTCATAATAATAATTTGACACATATGGCTGTAAATATGTTTTCAGTGTTTTTATTTCATGTTTAATGACATCACACAGATGACATCACACAGATGACATCACACATGAAGTTTACCTGAAAAGATAAATGTAAATATAGATATTTACATCAGTCCCAGTTTCCTGTTTGTGTCTCTGTTGTTCAGTATTTGATGTTTTTCTGAACGACTCCTCAGGAGGTCGTTTTTTTTGTTACAACAGGAAGTTGAAGTGTTTCATTGTTTGGGGAGTGACACAATAAGAGTCACGTCTCAGCAGCCAATCAGGATCCATGAAATAACTGATGTGTTTCTCTTGTCATGGTGACTGCACCAACGTGACTCTAGTCTGCTTTCCATCCACCTGTTTTCATTTGCATTTCCAACAACTGAGAAAAAAAGGCCAAAATATCGCAAAAAGGTTTTTACGCTTGGAGGGGGTGGAAAAGTCAGCGTGTCAATATTAGGAAAATGCGACTTTTGGCAATGGAAACAGATTTAGTGAATAAACAATGACGTAGGCTCCCAAATCCTACTTCTACTTCACACACACACCTGTGTGAACTGAGAGAGGTAATTACTCCAGTGTCAAGTGAGTGTATTTCACAACTTACCTGAATAGACTGGACGTGTTGAATACCGCTGCATCATGTGCGCTGCCTGGTGTACCAACACAGACATCACAGCATTATGTAGGCTACGCTGACAACGCTGATATGAGTGTAATGAGGGCTCTCGCAGTGGCCAAGAAGTTCCCAAGGAATCTCTCCATCTCGTCGTAGTCATGGATGTGCCGGTAATTGTTTACATCAGTTGTGGACATGAGACGCTCTCAATGACATCATCTCACGGCGCCCTCTTCTGCTACGGGTGTTCTTTTGCATTTTTATTTTTGACGAGAAGCGGCACCTTCTGCTCGACCTGTTGACTCCCAATACTCGCAAAACAATAATGAATGAAGATGTGCATAAATTCGCATTTTCTTTTGCACATTTTCACAAAATTTGCGTAAAATTTGCGATACATTTGGATGGAAACCCAGTTACTGTGTCTTAGTGCTGTTAGCATTAGCATTGTTAGCTTTAGTTAGCATGTGGAACGTGTTTTCAGTCAGGTAGAGAACACCTGGTGTGACATCACTGAGAGAAGTGTGACAGGTGATGTTACCTGTGTGCAGGTGTGTCAGTCAGACCCTCAGAGCCCCTCCCCCATCCTGCTGGCCGAGAGGGCTGGGAAGGCTCTGCAAACTGAGCTGCTCCGCCTCAACGAGTACACAGGTAGCACACGCACACACGCACACACATACACACACACACACACACAGGTAACAGCTCTATGTAAATCTGGTCTCTGCTGACCTCCTGTGGTGAACCATCTCACCTGGCTGCAGTGATGTCAGACTCAGTGCCCTGTGATGTCACTGGTGGTTTATTTATCTACTTTTATTTTCATTCAGACGTCCCGCCGTACCTGCCACAGTCAGCCAATAGGAGAGCTGACTCCGCCCCCTCAGGTAGGATGGAACACACAGATTAAAAGTGACTGCAGGAGTGAAACATGATGATGAACAGACTTCAGGAAAATGAGACCAAAAGGCCACTGTAGATCTGATGAAGTCATTCTGTTCACTGTGTGTGTGTGTGTGTGATACCTGTGTGTGCAGGTGAGGAAGAGGAGGAGCTTCATGGTAAACTGGAGGACGATCGTTTCCTCTTCTCATTAGAAAATGATTCAGCTGCATGTGACGTCCTCGACCTGCGAGAAGTTCTCTCAGTGTTCCTCAAGGATGGGTAAATATTATAAATACTACTGATACTACTTCCTGTACTTGATTTCTGACTTCCTCTAGTTGACTTATTACTTCCTGTACTTGATTTCTGACTTCCTGTATTTCAGTTCAATTCAATTTTATTTATAAAGCCCAATATCACAAATCACAATTTGCCTCACAGGGCTTTACAGCATACGACATCCCTCTGTCCTTATGACCCTCACAGCTGATCAGGAAAAACTCCCCAAAAAAACCCTTTAACGGGGAAAAAAACGGTAGAAACCTCAGGAAGAGCAACTGAGGAGGGATCCCTCTTCCAGGACGGACAGACGTGCAATGGATGTCGTACAGAACAGATCAGCATAATAAATTAACAGTAATCCGTATGACACAATGAGACAGAGAGAGAGAGAGACAGAGAGAGAGACAGAGAGAGAGAGAGACAGAGAGAGAGAGATGCAGGTAATGACAGTAGCTTACAACAACATTATTGAAAGTAATAATATTATAGTTATAGTTCTGGCTACTGTGGTACAATATGTTGAAAGTATGTGTTAATATCTGGCAGTATACATGTGTGACAATAGTCATATGTGTATAATAACAGTAGAAGTATGACTAATGACTAATGATGGCAGCAGCAGCAGGAGGCATCTGGCAGGACCACGGCAGCAGCACAACCACACACGTCACGCTGTCCAGGCACCGCTGTGATATGAGTTCATCTGAGAGACAGTGGAGCACAAAGGCTCCGGAGAAGAAGTCGAGTTAGTGACATCCACAATGGCCGAGTTAGCAAGATGCAGTAATAGAATACGAGAGAGAGAGAGAGAGAGAGAGAGAAGGAGAGAAGGTACCCGGTGTATTATAGGGGGTCCTCTGGCAGACTAGGCCTAAGTCAGCCTAACTAGGGGCTGGTACAGGGCAAGCCTGAGCCAGCCCTAACTATAAGCTTTATCAAAGAGGAAAGTCTTAAGTCTAGTCTTAAATGTGGAGACGGTGTCTGCCTCCCGGACCGTAACAGGAAGATGATTCCACAGGAGAGGAGCCTGATAGCTGAAGGCTTACAGTAATCCAGCCTTGAGGTAACAAAAGCGTGGACCAATTTTTCTGCATCTTTTCGGGTCAGGATAGGCCTAATTTTCACAATATTACGCAGATGAAAAAATGCAGTCCGTGAGGTTTGTTTTAAATGAGAATTAAAAGACAAATCTTGATCAAATATTACTCCGAGGTTTCTTACGGTAGTGTTAGAGGCCAGAGCAATGCCATCTAGAGAAACTATGTCATCAGATAAAGAGTCTCTGAGTTGTTTGGGGCCAAGAACAATAACTTCAATTTTGTCTGAATTTAACATCGGGAAATTGGTGCTCATCCAGGTTTTTATGTCTTTAAGGCAGTTATGGAGTTTAGTTAATTGATTACTTTCTTCTGGCTTCATAGATAAATACAACTGAGTATCATCCGCATAACAATGGAAATTTATAGAGTGATTTCTAATGATGTTACCTAAAGGAAGCATATATAGAGTAAATAGGATTGGTCCGAGCACAGAACCTTGCGGAACTCCAAAACAAACTTTGGTACGTAAGGATGATTCATTATGAACGTCAACAAACTGAAAACGATCAGATAAATAAGATTTAAACCAGCTTAGTGCAGAACCTTTTAGGCCAATTAAGTGATCCAGTCTCTGCAGTAGAATTTGATGGTCAATAGTGTCAAACACCACACTAAGATCTAATAAAACAAGTACAGAGACAAGTCCTTTGTCTGAAGCAATCAGAAGGTCATTTGTAATTTTAACTAGTGCTGTCTCAGTGCTATGATGCACTCTAAATCCTGACTGAAATGCCTCAAATAAATTATTATCATGGAGAAAATCACACAGCTGGTCTGCGACTACTTTCTCAAGGATCTTTGACATAAAGGGAAGATTAGATATTGGTCTATAGTTGGCTAACACCTCTGGATCCAGGGTGGGCTTTTTTAGTAGAGGTTTAATTACAGCTACCTTAAAAGACTGTGGTACATAGCCTGTTAATAAGGATATATTGATCATATCTAATATATGAGTGTTAACTAAAGGAAAGACCTCCTTAAGTAGCCTAGTTGGGATGGGGTCTAAGAGACACGTTGATGATTTAGATGAAGAAATCACTGCGGTCAGTTCTTGAAGAGAAATTGGGGAGAAGCAATCTAAATATATATTAGGTCTTACAGCTGTGTTTGAGGTTAGATAGGTACTATCTGAGGACAGGAGGTCATGAATTTTGCCTCTAATAGTTAGAATTTTGTCATTAAAAAAGCTCATAAAATCATTACTGCTAAGGGCTAAAGGAATACAAGGCTCAATAGAGCTTTGACTCTCAGTCAGCCTGGCTACAGTGCTGAAAAGAAACCTGGGGTTGTTCTTATTGTCTTCTATTAATGCTGAGTAATAGTTTGCTCTGGCATTGCGGAGGCCCCTCTTATAAGTTTTGAGACTGTCTGTCCAGATTAAATGAGATTCTTCCAGTTTGGTCAATCGCCAATTCCTTTCAAATTTTCGCGATATTTGTTTTAACTTACGGGTTTGAGAGTTATACCAAGGAGCGAACTTTCTTTGCTTTGTTAACTTCTTTTTAAGAGGAGCTACAGAGTCGAGTGTTGTTCGCAGCGAGCCTACGGCGCTATCGACAAAATGATCAAAGTCGGTACAGGAAACCTCTGTTACTGAGGGACTTGGTATTGAATTTAATGACAGTGTAATTTTTTCCTTAAATTTTGCGATAGCACTATCTGATAAACATCTATTATAGTAACTGTTGCTGAGTGGCGTGTAATCGAGTAAAAAGAAATCAAAAGTAATCAGATAATGATCCGATAGCGAGGAATTCTGTGGAAAGACTGTTAGGTTATCAATTTCAATTCCTTACATCAGAACTAGATCGAGGGTATGGTTAAAACAGTGAGTGGGTTCATGTACACCCTGACTGAAGCCAGTGGAGTCTATTAATGAGATAAACGCGGTAGCCAGGGAGTCATTATCAACGTCGACATGAATGTTAAAATCACCTACAATAATAACTTTATCTGATTTAAGAACTAAACTGGATAAAAACTCTGAGAATTCAGAAACAAATTCAGAATACGGGCCAGGAGCACGGTACACTATAACAAATAAAAGTGGCTGCGAGGTTTTCCAGGTCGGACGTAAAAGACTAAGAACGAGGCTTTGAAATGAATTATAATCCAGTTTAGGTTTAGGGCTGATTAACAGACTAGAGTTAAAAATGGCTGCAACTCCCCCTCCTCGGCCGCTGCCTCGAGGAATGTGGGTATTATTATGACTGGGAGGAGTGGACTCATTAAGAGTAACATATTCATCTTGACACAGCCAGGTTTCTGTGAGACTGAGTAAATCAATATGATTATCTGATATTAATTCGTTTACTAACACTGCTTTAGACGATAGAGACCTGATATTTAACAGTCCACATTTAATTCTCCTGTTTTGTCTTTCTGTCACAGAAGAGGTTTTAATTTTTATGAGGTTGTTATGCACAACTCCTCTTTGTTTAATTTTAGATTTAAATAATGTAGGTGGTCGGGGGACAGACACCGTTTGTATAAAACTATGAAAACTATGGCTGGGTAACTGAACTAGAAGCTCAGAGAGGCGTATAGGACTGTGACTCTGAGTCCTGGTCTCAACTCTGGGTTGTCAGGGATTTAAATTACTAATAAAGTTTGCCAGGTTCCTAGAAATGAGAGCAGCTCCATCCAAAGTGGGATGAATGCTGTCTCTCCTAATAAGACCAGGTTTTCCCCAGAAAGTTTGCCAATTATTAACGAAACCCACATCGTTTGCTGGACACCACCTGGACAGCCACCGATTAAGTGATGACATGCGGCTAAACATGTCATCAGTGGTCAGATTTGGGAGGGGTCCAGAGAAAACTACGGAATCCGACATCGTTTTTGCATATTCACACACCGAGGCAATATTAATTTTAGTGACCTCCGATTGGCGTAACCGGGTGTCATTGCCGCCGACATGAATAACAATCTTACTGAATCTACGTTTAGCTTTAGCCAGCAGTATATATATATATATATCTTCCCACGAAAACGGGCATATTAAATGGATATTAAAACACTTTAAAACTTACACGTCAGGAGTTCTTACCTGTCGGGATCCTTCGGGAAACGGTGGAAGGCCAGGTGCGGGGTGTTCCACTGATAGTTGTTGCAGTTAATTGCACTACACTGTTTTCTTTTACTTCTTTTCTCCTCTCTCCTTCACATCTTGCATGTTGTCTGGGCGCAACAGTCCAAGCTCAACAGTCCAAGCTCAACAGTCCAAAATGGCGGCAGCGCCCCTAGTGGCTGTTGGCAGAAATTCAACAGAGCTTCGCCTCTTGGTATCCATGCTCTTTGCTTCCTGAACTTGATTTCTAACTTCCTGTACTTGTTTTCTGACTTCCTGTATTTGACTTACTACTTCCTGTACTTGATCTCTGACTTCCTGTACTCGATTTCTGATTTCCTGTTCTTCATTTCTGACCTCCTGTATTTGACTTACTACTTCCTGTACTTGTTTTTTTACTCCTTGGCTTTTAACCTAGCATGAGACTCTGCTCTTGTTTTACTGTTTTATTGTTTTTATTGTTTGTTTTATGTTTTTATTTTTGTACAGCACTTTGTTTCAGCTGTGGTTGTTTTTAAAGTGCTCTATAAATAAAGTTGAGTTGAGTTGAGTTTTCTGACTGCCTGTACTTGATTTCCTGTGTTCTCAGACTGGTTCATCAGTTTGAGATGGTGACGCTGAGCGATCAGATGATCTGTGCTGCTGACAACAAGGAGGCACTGCTGAGTCACCTGGTTCACATCCTGAAGGTACACCTGAGTGCCTCTGTGAGGACAGAGTGTCAGACAGTAGAAGAAGAAAAGAGGACAAAGTGTCCTCACTTTCAGACGTCTCTGTCTCAGGGTTCAGTTTAAATTTAGACTTTTAGGATGTCCAGACTTTGGTTATCAACTCATGAAATGTTGCCACTACCAACGTCAGGACATCAACAAATGCACCTGGTTAGGTTAGAAAAAAAATTCATGGTTTTGCTCAACATTCATACAGGAAGTGAATGGCAGCATCATAGGTGAAAGTCCAGTGTTTGTTGGACGCATCCAGAAAAGTTTTTTGGTGTATGGGCCAGGCGAGCAGCTCCATTTGAATAAATAGGCGCCATTTTGGCGACCGGTAACTCGTTAATATTAAAATCTACGTTCAAAATTCACACACTACACAAAGTACACACAGTATAGTGTGTGTACTTTGTGTAGTGTGTGTACTAGCTGTACATGTACTGACAGAAGTATTTGATTTGAGAAACAACACTACTCATCACTATAACCTGAGTTTATGTTTCTAGGTGATTCTCCCAGGGGGCGTGAGTTATGCAGAGGTGGGCGGAGCTTCTGCAGCCAGTAAAGTGTGTGTCGTAGAAGTGGGTGGAGCTTCTATTCACTCTGATGCCTGGTTGTTGCTGTGGGAGGACGGAGTCAGCATACATCCCGTCCACAGACACACACAGCAGCCTCTGAAGATGGATCTGAGCGCGCTCAGTCACCACGGTAACAGTGTTTATTGTCTCTTACAGATGACACGTCACACATGTGTTTGCACTGTTAGATCTGAAAGGCTTTGTTTCTGTATGTATTTAATATGAGGAGAAACATGGACCCAGCTGGAGTCCCACAGGGCTCCGTCCTGGGTCCTCCACTTTTCACATGTTAGCAAAGCAGACCGAGTTCGTCTCTATGCAGACGAAACGCAGCTTTCTACAGCTGTTGGTACAGAAGATCTGAGCCTGTTACATGTTTTAAATATTATATATTATAAATATGATATTTTCTGAGATCAGTGTGAGAACATCTGCAGTTGAGTCGGGACAGAACCAGGAGTTTTATTCATTTCCTAAAATAGAAACCAGCTCACAGGTAACTCAAATATGTCTCACACTGCAGGTAAGAAATCTGTGTGTTATTATTCTCTGTCATCTCAGTGTCCTGTCAGGTTCGATGAAGACAGAAATATCAGTGTTTTAAATAAAGAAATAATGTATGCTCTGGGTGTTGCGTTCACAGACCCTCAGTATTTTTCAGTTCAATGTCACCAGATGTGGAAAATGTTTTATCAGCTGAAAGAGACATGTTTGATCTCAGTGTCACTAACTTGAGATGTAACAAGGTTAAACTGGTGTGAATGAACAAAAAAAAAAACAACAACCTGTGAATCAAAGTTTGATTTACATTCTTTTTCAGAAATGGATCCATCAGAAAACATCATCACCATGGCGACGGCCGACAGGTGTGAAACTTTTCTCTCATCAACAGATTCTTAAAGTCCAGTTCAGACCAAAGACTCGCAACGAGATGAAACGTGTCAGAGAAAAGTGTCAGTGGTGTGAACTGGCCGATCTGAGCTCGACTCAAGCCAGCTGATGGTGTCACCTGACACTCAGCTGGTCAAATGGCCGGTGGCTGGTTTTAAAGTACATCACCTGTTTCAGCAGCCAATCAGCTTGTAGTGAAGTCCACTGGTCAAGTCAAAATGACCACAGACAGCGTGTTGGCTTGCTGCAGCAGGTGCTCCGTCCCCACTGAGCCCTCTGTTTCTGTCCTCACTGTGTGCCATTGTCAGACAGTGGGTCACTGCTGCTGCTGGCTGTATCAATAAATATATCAATCAATCAATTTTATTTAGAAAGCCCAATATCACAAATCACAATTTGCCTCACAGGGCTTTACAGCATACGACATCCCTCTGTCCTTAAAAGAAGAAAAACTCCCCAAAAAAAACTTTAATGGCAGAAAAAATATGGTAGAAAGCTCAGGAAGAGCAACTGAGGAGGGATCCGTATGACACAATGAGACAGAGAGAGAGAGAGATGCAGGTAATGACAGTAGCTTACAACAACATTATTGAAAGTAATAATATTATAGTTATAGTTCTGGCTACTGTGGTACAATATGTTGAAAGTATATATTAATATCTGGTAGTATACATGTGTGACAATAATCATATGTGTATAATAACAGTAGAAGTATGACTAATGAGAGAAGGTGCCCGGTGTATTATAGGGGGGTCCTCCGGCAGACTAGGCCTAAGTCAGCCTAACTAGGGGCTGGTACAGGGCAAGCCTGAGCCAGCCCTAACTATAAGCTTTATCAAAGAGGAAAGTCTTAAGTCTAGTCTTAAATGTGGAGACGGTGTCTGCCTCCCGGACCGTAACAGGAAGATGATTCCACAGGAGAGGAGCCTGATAGCTGAAGGCTCTGGCTCCTGATCTACTTTTGGAGACTTTAGGGACCACGAGTAACCCTGCGTTCTCAGAGCGCAGTGTTCTGGTGGGATAATATGGCACTATGAGCTCTCTAAGATATGACGGAGCTTGACCATTTAGAGCTTTATAAGTTAACAGTAGGATTTTAAATTCAGTTCTGGATTTTACAGGGAGCCAGTGCAGAGAAGCTAAAACAGGAGAAATATGATCTTGTTTCTTAGTTCCTGTTAGTACACGTGCTGCTGCATTCTGAATTAGCTGGAGAGTTTTTAAGGACTTACTACAGCTACCTGATAATAGAGAGTTACAGTAATCCAGCCTAGAGGTAACAAAAGTGTGGACCAATTTTTCTGCATCTTTTCGGGTCAGGATAGGCCTAATTTTCACAATATTATGCAGATGAAAAAATTATGAAGTTAAGTTAACTGATCAGTTTCTTCTGGCTTCATAGATAAATACAGCTGCGTATCATCCGCATAACAATGGAAATTTACAGAGTGATTTCTAATGATGTTACCTAAAGGAAGCATATATAGAGTGAATAGGATTGGTAGTGCTTATGCCCCGCCCACACACAAACATTCTCATTGACTGATGAATTGGTGCTGGTTATTTATATTATTGTGGCGTATTGATTATGAATACAGTCCGTCTGATGCTGGTTACACAGAGTTGTTGACTAGAGATGATACACCGTCTCATCGTGGTAACGATTATATTTCCTGACGTCTGACTGGCTGAACTCCCAGAGGTAAATGTGACATCACAGGCTAGGTCTTGTTTTTCTCACCAGGAGGGTGTTGTTGCGTTTCGAGGAGCAGCACAGTTGTCAGTCCTGGTTCGACCACCTGCAGAGAGCTCTGGCCAATCAGAGAGCAGCTCCACAACGTCCACCTGCACCCAATCGGAGCTCAGCTCGTCAGTCTCTGTACCCGGTGATAGATGTGGACTCGAGGGGTTCAGTCCCGCCGGCTGTGGAGCGCTGCATCTCCCACATCACAGCCTTCGGTCCGAACACTTCATGTACACACAGTCAGAAACTCTGAGACGGTCAGAGAGGACTGAGGCATCATGGGACATTCTGTCTGTCTGTGTCTCTCAGGTCTGAAGGTGGAGGGCGTGTACCGTCGCTGTGGTCTCGCCAGCAAAGTCAATGGATTGGTGAAGGCTCTGATGGCATCACCCAGCTCTGCCCCTCTGGAGAATGACGAGCAGGGTGTCTTAGACGCTGGCTCCGCCCTCAAACAATATGTCCGCCAGCAAGAGAGTTTGATCCCCGACAGAGACCGCCAGCAGTGGGTCCACGCTGCAGGTTAGTACATGTACCTGAACTGTGTGTTTAATGTACCTGTGTGTCAGGAGTCTGTACAACCGTGCTGCAGTGTTTGTATAAGCGTCATGGTGATGGTGACATCAGAGGCAGTAGTGTCAGTAGCGTCAGTAATGAGAGTAGTGTCAGTAGAGTCAGTAGTGTCAGTACAGTCAGCAGTAACAGTAGTGTCAGTACTGTCAGTAGTCAGTAGTGTCCACATGCACCTGGATAAGTGACTTTCTCACAAACCGTCCACAGACGGTGAAAATGGGTTCCTTCTGCTCCTCCACCCGCTCCCTCAGCATTGGCTCCCCACAGGGATGTGTACTGAGCCCCTACTGTACTCCATATACACTCATGACTGCACTCCGGCTCACCCCTCTAACGTCATCATTAAATTTGCCGATGACACCACCGTGGTGGGCCTCATTCAGGGAGGGGATGAGTCGGTGTACAGAAATGAGGTCCAGAAACTGTCCCTTTGGTGCACAGTGAATGACCTGTCTCTAAATACAGACAAAACGAAAGAACTGATTATGGACTTTAGGAGGCATGGAGCAGAGCTGGCCCCCCCTCCACATCCACGGGGTCAGGGTGGGGAGGGTCTCCACCTTCAAATCCCTGGGGGTACAGATCTCAGAGGATCTCACCTGGTCAGCCAACACCACAGGCCTAATGAAGAAGGCCCAGCAGCGGATGCACTTCCTGAGACTGCTGCGCAGGAATGGCCTCAACCAACAGCTGCTGGTCGCTTTCTACCGCTCTACCATCGAGAGTGTATTGGCGCAATGCATTACGCTATGGTACTGTGGCTGTTCGGCAGCAGAAAAAAAAGCTCTGCAGAGGGTGATTAAGATGGCGGAGAAAACCGTTGGCTGCACTCTGCCCGCCTTGGAGGACATCTCTACCTCCGGCTGCCTCCGCAGAGCCAACAAGATTTTAAAGGACTGCACACACCCTGGCCACAGACTGTTTACTCTTCTGCACTCTGGCAGGAGGTACAGAAGCCTAAAATCTCGGACTAACAGGCTCAAAAACAGTTTCTACCCCTGGGCCATCATGCTCATCAACCAGGGCAAATGAAATGAGCTTAAGTGCATATTTCAATTTCAATTCAATTTTTTTTTTATTTATAAAGCCCAATATCACAAATCACAATTTGCCTCACAGGGCTTTACAGCATACGACATCCCTCTGTCCTTATGACCCTCACAGCTGATCAGGAAAAACTCCCCAAAAAAACCTCTTTAACGGGGAAAAAAACGGTAGAAACCTCAGGAAGAGCAACTGAGGAGGGATCCCTCTTCCAGAACGGACAGACGAGCAATAGATGTCGTACAGAACAGATCAGCATAATAAATTAACAGTAATCCGTATGACACAATGAGACAGAGAGAGAGACAGAGAGAGAGATGCAGGTAATGACAGTAGCTTACAACAACATTAATGAAAGTAATAATATTATAGTTATAGTTCTGGCTACTGTGGTACAATATGTTGAAAGTATGTATTAATATCTGGCAGTATACATGTGTGACAATAGTCATATGTGTATAATAACAGTAGAAGTATGACTAATGACTAATGATGGCAGCAGCAGCAGGAGGCATCTGGCAGGACCACGGCAGCAACACAACCACACACGTCACGCTGTCCAGGCACCGCTGTGATATGAGTTAATCTGAGAGACAGTGGAGCACAAAGGCTCCGGAGAAGAAGCCGAGTTAGTGACATCCAGAATGGCCGAGTTAGCAAGATGCAGTAATAGAATACGAGAGAGAGAGAGAAGGAGAGAGAGAGAGAGAGAGAGAGAGAAGGAGAGAAGGTGCCCGGTGTATTATAGGGGGGTCCTCCGGCAGACTAGGCCTAAGTCAGCCTAACTAGGGGCTGGTACAGGGCAAGCCTGAGCCAGCCCTAACTATAAGCTTTATCAAAGAGGAAAGTCTTAAGTCTAGTCTTAAATGTGGAGACGGTGTCTGCCTCCCGGACCGTAACAGGAAGATGATTCCACAGGAGAGGAGCCTGATAGCTGAAGGCTCTGGCTCCTGATCTACTTTTGGAGACTTTAGGGACCACGAGTAACCCTGCGTTGTCAGAGCGCAGTGTTCTGGTGGGATAATATGGCACTATGAGCTCTCTAAGATATGATGGAGCTTGACCATTTAGAGCTTTATAAGTTAACAGTAGGATTTTAAATTCAATTCTGGATTTTACAGGGAGCCAGTGCAGAGAAGCTAAAACAGGAGAAATATGATCTTGTTTCTTAGTTCCTGTTAGTACACGTGCTGCTGCATTCTGAATTAGCTGGAGAGTTTTTAAGGACTTACTAGAGCTACCTGATAATAGAGAGTTACAGTAATCCAGCCTTGAGGTAACAAAAGCGTGGACCAATTTTTCTGCATCTTTTCGGGTCAGGATAGGCCTAATTTTCACAATATTATGCAGATGAAAAAATGCAGTCCATGAGGTTTGTTTTAAATGAGAATTAAAAGACAAATCTTGATCAAATATTACTCCGAGGTTTCTTACGGTAGTGCTAGAGGCCAGAGCAATGCCATCTAGAGAAACTATGTCATCAGATAAAGAGTCTCTGAGTTGTTTGGGGCCAAGAACAATAACTTCAGTTTTGTCTGAATTTAACATCAGGAAATTGGTGCTCATCCAGGTTTTTATGTCTTTAAGGCAGTTATGAAGTTTAGTTAATTGATTACTTTCTTCTGGCTTTATCGATAAATACAACTGAGTATCATCCGCATAACAATGGAAATTTATAGAGTGATTTCTAATGATGTTACCTAAAGGAAGCATATATAGAGTAAATAGGATTGGTCCGAGCACAGAACCTTGCGGAACTCCAAAACAAACTTTGGTACGTAAGGATGATTCATTATGAACATCAACAAACTGAAAACAATCAGATAAATAAGATTTAAACCAGCTTAGTGCAGAACCTTTTAGGTCAATTAAGTGATCCAGTCTCTGCAGTAGAATTTGATGGTCAATAGTGTCAAACACCACACTAAGATCTAATAAAACAAGTACAGAGACGAGTCCTTTGTCTGAAGCAATCAGAAGGTCATTTGTAATTTTAACTAGTGCTGTCTCAGTGCTATGATGCACTCTAAATCCTGACTGAAATTCCTCAAATAAATTATTATCATGGAGAAAATCACACAGCTGGTCTGCGACTACTTTCTCAAGGATCTTTGACATAAAGGGAAGATTAGATATTGGTCTATAGTTGGCTAACACCTCTGGATCCAGGGTGGGCTTTTTTAGTAGAGGTTTAATTACAGCTACCTTAAAAGACTGTGGTACATAGCCTGTTAATAAGGATATATTGATCATATCTAATATATGAGTGTTAACTAAAGGAAAGACCTCCTTAAGTAGCCTAGTTGGGATGGGGTCTAAGAGACACGTTGATGATTTAGATGAAGAAATCACTGCTGTCAATTCTTGAAGAGAAATTGGGGAGAAGCAATCTAAATATATATTAGGTCTTACAGCTGTGTTTGAGGTTAGATAGGTACTATCTGAGGACAGGAGGTCATGCATATGCTCGTTTTTGGGGTGCAATAATGACAATTTTATTCCTCTCTGAGGGCATCGCTGCTTTTAAACGTATGTTCCTTAATTTATTCTAAACTGAATGTCTGTGTGGATGTTCCCGTTGTTGTTTCTTGTTGTCTTTTTTTTTACCTGAGCACTGAAATACAGTGGTGGAAAAAAGTTTTCGGACACCCCATGCATTTGTGAAATATCGCATTAAGAATCACTCTTAGGTCTTCAAGTGCAATTTCTTTTAGTACAGTCACAGCCAAAATACTAAATAAATCCTAAAAAAGCCATTAAAAACTTAAAATTGATTGGTTCCATAAAAATACATAAGAAATTTTGAGTATTGGGTCATTTTGGTACCAGTGATGAAGGTCGTTCTTTTTATTAAAAGACACAATTTTTGTTGCCAAGCTTCGTGTCTACATAAAGCCAGCACATTTGAAAGTTCTTCAGACACAAAAATGGCTAAAACAAGGAACCTAACGCAGTAAACACGCCTGAAGATAAAGATTCTCAGCCAGGAAGGGTACAGCTGCCGCCAGATAGCCAGGAAGTGCAGATACAGTCTTTCAACAGTTGGATACACTCTGCAGAAATACAGATGAACCAACAGCTTGGAAGACAAACCAAGATCTGGGCGTCCAAGGGTTTCTTCAGCAAGAAATGACCGCATCCTGATCCGCATGTGCAGGCAAAACCGCCGAATGACATCACAGGAGCTTCAGCAGCAGTGGTCAAACCAAACTGGTGTCCAGTGTTCCACCCGCACTGTACATGGCCGACTTTTAGATCATGACTTAAGGTCCTACAAGGCTATCAAGAAGCCCCTGATCAATGAGAGACAGAGGTTAGCCCGGCGTCGTTGGGCCCAGGCACACAAGAACTGGACAGCCAGGAACTGGAAGAAGATTTTGTGGTCAGATGAGTCCAGTTTCCAGCTTTATCTTCCTCCTACTAATGTGAGGGTACGCAGAAGGCCAGGCGAAGCATTATCTCCAGCATGTACGGTACCTACTGTCGAGCATGGTGGAGGCAGTATCATGGTTTGGGGATGCATGAGTGCTGCTGGTGTTGGTCATCTCACTGTCTGTGATGGCACATTAAGTATTGTACCATTCTCGAAACCCACATGCTCCCTTCTGCGCGTGCACTGTTCCGTCGAGGTAAAAACTGGATGTTTCAACAAGATAATGGCCCTTGCCACACATCCAAGGCCAGTAGAACTTGGCTGCAGGAGCACAGTATCCAGGTCTTAGAGTGGCCAGCTCAATCCCCGGACATGAGCCCCATTGAAAATCTGTGGTGGATTATCAAAAGGTCTGTTTCAAAGCATAAACCAAAGAATTTAGAAGAATTAAAAGCAGTAATTCAAGAAGAATGGGACAAGATTACCCCTCAACAGTGTGAAAGGCTCGTGGGGAACATGCCAGCCAGGATTAGAGCTCTACTACGTGCCAATGGCAGGACTACTAAATATTAATTTGATGATGTGATGGTTTATTTATTTTTTGTTCAGTTTTGAACACATTCTCTGTTATTTGTTGACTTTGATACCGACAATGTTGAGAACTGACATATTGAAACTGTCAAGAATTTAGTTTTGTTAGTTTTTCTTATAGACAATAAACAAAAAAATATAATTTGTATTTGTTTGTATCTGTCCAATGCAGCCACACCTTTTGAAACACAAAAAAGATTTTTCCACAAATATTTCATGATAATATTTGAGATTGTGTAAAATTTTAAGGGTGTCCGAAAACTTTTTTCCACCACTGTAGGTATAGCACTTTCAATTTCATTACAAATTCTTTTTGCAATGACAATGAAGGCATTCTGATACTGTCAGTAGTGTCAGTAATAACAGTAGTGTCAGTAGTAACGGTCATAACAGTAGTGTCAGTAATAACAGTAGTGTCAGTAGTTACGGTCGTAAAAGTAGTGTCAGTAATAACAGTAGCGTCAGTAGTGTCAGTAGTGTCAGTAATAACAGTAGTGTCAGTAGTGTCCGTACTAACGGTCGTAACAGTAGTGTCAGTAATAACAGTAGTGTCAGTAATGACAGTAGTGTCAGTAATAACAGTAATAACAGTAGTTTCATAAGTAACAGTCGTAACTGTAGTGTCAGTAGTAACAATAGTGTCAGTAGTGTCAGTAGTAACAGTGGTGTCAGTAATAACAGTAGTGTCAGTAGTGTCAGTAATAACAGTAGTGTCAGTACTGTCAGTAATAACAGTAATTTCATAAGTAACAGTCGTAACACTAGTGTCAGTAATAACAGTAGTAACAGTGGTTTCAGTAATAACAGTAGTGTCAGTAGTAACAATAGTGTCAGTAATAACAGTAGTTTCATAAGTAACAGTCGTAACAGTAGTGTCAGTTGTGTTAGTAGTAACAATTTTGTCAATAGTAAGAGTAGTGTCAGTAATAACAGTAGTTTCATTAGTAACAGTCACAACAGTAGTGTCAGTAGTGTCAGTAGTAACAGTAGTGTCAGTGGTGTCAGTAGTAACAGTGGTGTCAGTTGTGTCAGTGGTAACAGTGGTGTCAGTTGTGTTAGTAGTAACAATAGTGTCAGTAGTAACAGTAGTGTCAGTAGTGTCAGTAGTCACAGTAGTGTCAGTAGTAACAGTAGTGTCAGTAGTCACAGTAGTGTCAGCAGTATCAGCAGTGTCAGTAGTCACAGTAGTGTCAGTAGTGTCAGTAGTCACAGTAGTCACAGTAGTGTCAGTAGTGTCAGTAGTCACAGTAGTGTCAGTAGTAACAGTAGTGTCAGTAGTGTCAGTAGTCACAGTAGTGTCAGTAATAACAGTAGTGTCAGTAGTCACAGTAGTGTCAGTAGTGTCAGTAGTAACAGTAGTCACAGTAGTGTCAGTAGTGTCAGTAGTAACAGTAGTGTTAGAAGTCACAGTAGTGTCAGTAGTAACAGTCGTGTCAGTAGTCACAGTAGTCACAGTAGTGTCAGCAGTGTCAGTAGTCACAGTAGTGTCAGTAGTCACAGTAGTCACAGTAGTGACAGTAGTGTCAGTAGTCACAGTAGTGTCAGTAGTAACAGTAGTGTCAGTTGTAACAGTAGTGTCAGTAGTCACAGTAGTGTCAGTAGTGTCAGTAGTAACAATAGTGTCAGTGGTGTCAGTAGTAACAGTGGTGTCAGTTGTGTCAGTGGTAACAGTGGTGTCAGTTGTGTTAGTAGTAACAATAGTGTCAGTAGTAACAGCAGTGTCAGTAGTTACAGTAGTGTCAGTAGTGTCAGTAGTCACAGTAGTGTCAGTAGTAACAGTAGTGTCAGTAGTGTCAGTAGTCACAGTAGTGTCAGTAATAACAGTAGTGTCAGTAGTTACAGTAGTGTCAGCAGTGTCAGTAGTGTCAGTAGTGTCAGTAGTAACAGTAGTCAGAGTAGTGTCAGTAGTAACAGTAGTGTCAGTAGTCACAGTAGTGTCAGTAGTAACAGTCGTGTCAGTAGTCACAGTAGTAACAGTAGTGTCAGAAGTGTCAGTAGTCACAGTAGTGTCAGTAGTGTCAGTAGTCACAGTAGTCACAGTAGTGACAGTAGTGTCAGTTGTAACAGTAGTGTCAGTAGTCACAGTAGTGTCAGTAGTCAGAGTAGTGTCAATAGTAACAGTAGTGTCAAGAGTCACAGTAGTGTCAGTTGTAACAGTAGTGTCAGTAGTAACAGTAGTGTCAGTTGTAACAGTAGTGTCAGAAGTGTCAGTAGTCACAGTAGTCACAGTAGTGTCAGTAGTGTCAGTTGTATTGGTAGTGTCAGTAGTAACAGTTGTGTCAGTAGTAACGGTGGTGTCAGTAATAACAATAGTTTCATAAGTAACAGTCGTAACAGTAGTGTCAGTAGTGTCAGTAGTAACAGTGGTGTCAGTAATAACAGTAGTGTCAGTAGTGTCAGTAGTAACAGTGGTGTCAGTTGTGTTAGTAGTAACAATATTGTCAGTAGTAACAGTAGTGTCAGTAGTGTCAGTAAGAACAGTAGTTTCATTAGTAACAGTCACAACAGTAGTGTCAGTAGTAACAATAGTGTCAGTGGTAACAGTGGTGTCAGTTGTGTTAGTAGTAACAATAGTGTCAGTAGTAACAGTAGTGTCAGTAGTCACAGTAGTGTCAGTTGTAACAGTAGTGTCAGCAGTAACAGTAGTGTCAGTAGTGTCAGTAGTAACAGTAGTGTCAGTAGTAACAGGAGTGTCAGTTCTAACAGTAGTGTCAGTAGTGTCAGTAGTAACAGTAGTGTCAGAAGTGTCAGTAGTAACAGTAGTGTCAATAGTCACAGTAGTGTCAGTAGTGTCAGTAGTCACAGTAGTGTCAGCAGTAACAGTAGTGTCAGTAGTGTCAGTAGTCACAGTAGTGTCAGTTGTAACAGTAGTGTCAGTAGTGTCAATAGTAACAGTAGTGTCAGTTGTAACAGTAGTGTCAGTAGTGTCAGTAGTAACAGTAGTGTCAGTAGTCACAGTAGTATCAGTAGTAACAGTAGTGTCAGTAGTAACAGGAGTGTCAGTTGTAACAGTAGTGTCAGTAGTCACAGAAGTGTCAGTAGTGTCAGTAGTAACAGTAGTGTCAGAAGTGTCAGTAGTAACAGTAGTGTCAGTAGTGTCAGTAGTCACAGTAGTGTCAGTAGTGTCAGTAGTAACAGTAGTGTCAGCAGTAACAGTAGTGTCAGTAGTGTCAGTAGTCACAGTAGTGTCAGTACTAACAGTAGTAACAATAGTGTCAGTAGTCACAGTAGTGTCAGTAGTAACAGTAGTGTCAGTTGTAACAGTAGTGTCAGAAGTGTCAGTAGTAACAGTAGTGTCAGTAGTAGTGTCAGTAGTCACAGTAGTAACAGTAGTGTCAGTAGTAACAGTAGTGTCAGTTGTAACAGTAGTGTCAGTAGTCACAGTAGTGTCAGTAGTGTCAGTTGTAACAGTAGTGTCAGTAGTAACAGTAGTGTCAGTAGTCAGAGTAGTGTCAGTAGTGTCAGTAGTGTCAGTAATAACAGTAGTGTCAGTTGTAACAGTAGTGTCAGTAGTGTCAGTAGTAAGAGTAGTGTCAGTAGTAACAGTAGTGTCAGTAGTGTCAGTAGTAACAGTAGTGTCAGTTGTAACAGTATTGTCAGTAGTGTCAGTAGTAACAGTAGTGTCAGAAGTCACAGTAGTGTCAGCAGTGTCAGTAGTAACAGTAGTGTCAGTATTCACAGTAGTGTCAGTAGTGTCAGTAGTAACAGTAGTGTCAGAAGTGTCAGTAGTAACAGTAGTGTCAGTAGTCACAGTATTGTCAGTAGTAACAGTGGTGTCAGTAGTAACAGTGGTGTCAGTAATAACAGTAGTGTCAGTAGTAACAATAGTGTCAGTAATAACAGTAGTTTCATAAGTAACAGTCGTAACAGTAGTGTCAGTAGTAATAGTAGTCACAGTAGTGTCAGTAGTGTCAGTAGTAACAGTCGTTTCACTAATAACAGTAGTGTCAGTAGTGTCTGTGGTAACAGTGTTGTCAGTTGTGTTAGTAGTAACAATATTTTCAGTAGTAACAGTAGTGTCAGTAGTGTCAGTAATAACAGTAGTTTCATTAGTAACAGTCACAACAGTAGTGTCAGTAGTTTCAGTAGTAAAAGTAGTGTCAGTGGTGTCAGTAGTAACAGTGGTGTCAGTTGTGTCAGTAGTAAGAATAGTGTCAGTAGTAACAGTAGTGTCAGTAGTCACAGTAGTGTCAGTTGTAACAAAAGTGTCAGCAGTAACAATAGTAACAGTAGTGTAAGTAGTCACAGGAGTGTCAGTTGTAACAGTTGTGTCAGTAGTCACAGTAGTGTCAGTAGTGTCAGTAGTAACTGTAGTGTCAGAAGTGTCAGTAGTAACAGTAGTGTCAGTAGTAACAGTAGTCACAGTAGTGTCAGTAGTAACAGTAGTGTCAGTAGTGTCAGTAGTCACAGTAGTGTCAGTAGTGTCAGTAGTCACAGTAGTAACAGTAGTGTCAGTAGAAACAGGAGTGTCAGTTGTAACAGTAGTGTCAGTAGTCACAGTAGTGTCAGTAATAACAGAAGTGTCAGTAGTAACAGTAGTGTCAGTAGTGTCAGTAGTCACAGTAGTGTCAGTAGTGTCAGTAGTAACAGTAGTGTCAGTAGTGTCAGTAGTCACAATAGTGTCAGCAGTAACAGTAGTGTCAGTTGTAACAGTAGTGTCAGTAGTCACAGTAGTGTCAGTAGTCACAGTAGTGTCAGTAGTAACAGTAGTGTCAAGAGTCACAGTAGTGTCAGTTGTAACAGTAGTGTCAGTAGTAACAGTAGTGTCAGTAGTCACAGTAGTGTCAGTTGTAACAGTAGTGTCAGTAGTGTCAGTAGTAACAGTAGTGTCAGTAGTGTCAGTTGTAACAGTAGTGTCAGTAGTGTCAGTAGTAACAGTAGTGTCAGTAGTAACAGTAGTGTCAGTAGTGTCAGTAGTAACAGTAGTGTCAGTTGTAACAGTATTGTCAGTAGTGTCAGTAGTAACAGTAGTGTCAGAAGTCACAGTAGTGTCAGCAGTGTCAGTAGTAACAGTAGTGTCAGTATTCACAGTAGTGTCAGTAGTGTCAGTAGTAACAGTAGTGTCAGAAGTGTCAGTAGTAACAGTAGTGTCAGTAGTAACAGTCGTGTCAGTAGTAACAGTGGTGTCAGTAATAACAGTAGTGTCAGTAGTAACAATAGTGTCAGTAATAACAGTAGTTTCAGCAGTAACAGTAGTAACAGTAGTGTCAGTAGGCACAGGAGTGTCAGTTGTAACAGTTGTGTCAATAGTCACATTAGTGTCAGTAGTAACAGTAGTAACTGTAGTGTCAGAAGTGTCAGTAGTAACAGTAGTGTCAGTAGTGTCAGTAGTCACAGTAGTGTCAGTAGTGTCAGTAGTCACAGTAGTAACAGTAGTGTCAGTAGAAACAGGAGTGTCAGTTGTAACAGTAGTGTCAGTAGTCACAGTAGTGTCAGTAGTAACAGAAGTGTCAGTAGTAACAGTAGTGTCAGTAGTGTCAGTAGTCACAGTAGTGTCAGTAGTGTCAGTAGTAACAGTAGTGTCAGTAGTGTCAGTAGTCACAATAGTGTCAGCAGTAACAGTAGTGTCAGTTGTAACAGTAGTGTCAGTAGTCACAGTAGTGTCAGTAGTCACAGTAGTGTCAGTAGTAACAGTAGTGTCAAGAGTCACAGTAGTGTCAGTTGTAACAGTAGTGTCAGTAGTAACAGTAGTGTCAGTAGTCACAGTAGTGTCAGTAGTGTCAGTAGTAACAGTAGTGTCAGTAGTGTCAGTTGTAACAGTAGTGTCAGTAGTGTCAGTAGTAACAGTAGTGTCAGTAGTAACAGTAGTGTCAGTAGTGTCAGTAGTAACAGTAGTGTCAGTTGTAACAGTATTGTCAGTAGTGTCAGTAGTAACAGTAGTGTCAGAAGTCACAGTAGTGTCAGCAGTGTCAGTAGTAACAGTAGTGTCAGTATTCACAGTAGTGTCAGTAGTGTCAGTAGTAACAGTAGTGTCAGAAGTGTCAGTAGTAACAGTAGTGTCAGTAGTAACAGTCGTGTCAGTAGTAACAGTGGTGTCAGTAATAACAGTAGTGTCAGTAGTAACAAAAGTGTCAGTAATAACAGTAGTTTCATAAGTAACAGTCATAACAGTAGTGTCAGTAGTAATAGTAGTCACAGTAGTGTCAGTAGTGTCAGTAGTAACAGTCGTGTCACTAATAACAGTAGTGTCAGTAGTGTCAGTGGTAACAGTGTTGTCAGTTGTGTTAGTAGTAACAATATTTTCAGTAGTAACAGTAGTGTCAGTAGTGTCAGTAATAACAGTAGTTTCATTAGTAACAGTCACAACAGTAGTGTCAGTAGTTTCAGTAGTAACAGTAGTGTCAGTGGTGTCAGTAGTAACAGTGGTGTCAGTTGTGTCAGTAGTAAGAATAGTGTCAGTAGTAACAGTAGTGTCAGTAGTCACAGTAGTGTCAGTTGTAACAAAAGTGTCAGCAGTAACAGTAGTAACAGTAGTGTCAGTAGTCACAGGAGTGTCAGTTGTAACAGTTGTGTCAGTAGTGACAGTAGTCACAGTAGTGTCAGTAGTAACTGTAGTGTCAGAAGTGTCAGTAGTAACAGTAGTGTCAATAGTAACAGTAGTCACAGTAGTGTCAGTAGTAACAGTAGTGTCAGCAGTAACAGTAGTAACAGTAGTGTCAGTAGTCACAGGAGTGTCAGTTGTAACAGTTGTGTCAATAGTCACATTAGTGTCAGTAGTAACAGTAGTAACTGTAGTGTCAGAAGTGTCAGTAGTAACAGTAGTGTCAGTAGTAACAGTAGTCACAGTAGTGTCAGTAGTAACAGTATTGTCAGTAGTGTCAGTAGTAACAGTAGTGTCAGTTGTAACAGTAGTGTCAGTAGTAACAGTAGTGTCAGAAGTGTCAGTAGTAACAGTAGTGTCAATAGTAACAGTAGTGTCAGTAGTCACAGTAGTAATAGTAGTGTCAGTAGTGTCAGTAGTCAGTAGTGTCAGTAGTAACAGTAATGTCAGTAGTCACAGTAGTGTCAGCAGTGTCAGTCGTCACAGTAGTGTCAGAAGTCACAGTAGTGTCAGTAGTGTCAGTAGTAACAGTAGTCACAGTAGTGTCAGTAGTAACAGTCGTGTCAGTAGTAACAGTGGTGTCAGTAATAACAGTAGTTTCATAGGTAACAGTCATAACAGTAGTGTCAGTAGTAACAGTAGTCACAGTAGTGTCAGTAGTGTCAGTAGTAACAGTCGTGTCACTAATAACAGTAGTGTCAGTAGTGTCAGTGGTAACAGTGTTGTCAGTTGTGTTAGTAGTAACAATATTGTCAGTAGTAACAGTAGTGTCAGTAGTGTCAGTAATAACAGTAGTTTCATTAGTAACAGTCACAACTCTAGTGTCAGTAGTTTCAGTAGTAACAGTAGTGTCAGTGGTGTCAGTAGTAACAGTGGTGTCAGTTGTGTCAGTAGTAACAATAGTGTCAGTAGTAACAGTAGTGTCAGTAGTCACAGTAGTGTCAGTTGTAACAGTAGTGTCAGTAGTCACAGTAGTGTCAGCAGTGTCAGTCGTCACAGTAGTGTCAGAAGTCACAGTAGTGTCAGTAGTAACAGTAGTCACAGTAGTGTCAGCAGTGTCAGTAGTAACAGTAGTGTCAGTAGTGTCAGTAGTAACAGTAGTGTCAGTAGTCACAGTAGTGTCAGTAGTAACAGTCGTGTCAGTAGTAACAGTGGTGTCAGTAATAACAGTAGTGTCAGTAGTCACAGTAGTCACAGTAGTGTCAGTAGTAACAGTCGTGTCAGTAGTGTCAGTAGTGTCAGTAATAACAATAGTGTCAGTAGTAACAATAGTGTCAGTAATAACAGTAGTTTCACAGGTAACAGTCATAACAGTAGTGTCAGTAGTAACAGTAGTCACAGTAGTGTCAGTAGTGTCAGTAGTAACAGTCGTGTCACTAATAACAGTAGTGTCAGTGGTAACAGTGTTGTCAGTTGTGTTAGTAGTAACAATATTGTCAGTAGTAACAGTAGTGTCAGTAGTGTCAGTAATAACAGTAGTTTCATTAGTAACAGTCACAACTGTAGTGTCAGTAGTTTCAGTAGTAACAGTAGTTTCAGTGGTGTCAGTAGTAACAGTGGTGTCAGTTGTGTCAGTAGTAACAATAGTGTCAGTAGTAACAGTAGTGTCAGTAGTCACAGTAGTGTCAGTTGTAACAGTAGTGTCAGCAGTAACAGTAGTAACAGTAGTGTCAGTAGTCACAGGAGTGTCAGTTGTAACAGTTGTGTCAGTAGTCACAGTAGTGTCAGAAGTGTCAGTAGTAACAGTAGTGTCAATAGTAACAGTAGTCACAGTAGTGTCAGTAGTAACAGTAGTGTCAGCAGTAACAGTAGTAACAGTAGTGTCAGTAGTCACAGGAGTGTCAGTTGTAACAGTTGTGTCAATAGTCACAGTAGTGTCAGTAGTGTCAGTAGTAACTGTAGTGTCAGAAGTGTCAGTAGTAACAGTAGTGTCAATAGTAACAGTAGTCACAGTAGTGTCAGTAGTAACAGTAGTGTCAGTAGTGTCAGTAGTGTCAGTAGTAACTGTAGTGTCAGAAGTGTCAGTAGTAACAGTAGTGTCAATAGTAACAGTAGTCACAGTAGTGTTAGTAGTCACAGTAGTGTCAGTAGTGTCAGTAGTAACAGTAGTGTCAGTAGTGTCAGTAGTCACAGTAGTATCAGTAGTAACAGTAGTGTCAGTAGTAACAGTAGTGTCAGTAGTAACAGGAGTGTCAGTTGTAACAGTAGTGTCAGTAGTCACAGTAGTGTCAGTAGTAACAGAAGTGTCAGTAGTAACAGTAGTGTCAGTAGTGTCAGTAGTCACAGTAGTGTCAGTAGTGTCAGTAGTAACAGTAGTGTCAGTAGTGTCAGTAGTCACAATAGTGTCAGTAGTAACAGTAGTGTCAGTAGTGTCAGTAGTCACAGTAGTGTCAGTAGTAACAGTAGTAACAGTAGTGTCAGTAGTCACAGTAGTGTCAGTAGTAACAGTAGTGTCAGTAGTGTCAGTAGTCACAATAGTGTCAGTAGTAACAGTAGTGTCAGTAGTGTCAGTAGTCACAGTAGTGTCAGTAGTAACAGTAGTAACAGTAGTGTCAGTAGTCACAGTAGTGTCAGTAGTAACAGTAGTGTCAGTTGTAACAGTAGTGTCAGTAGTGTCAGTAGTAACAGTAGTGTCAGAAGTGTCAGTATTGTCAGTAGTGTCAGTTGTAACTGTAGTGTCAGAAGTGTCAGTAGTAACAGTAGTGTCAATAGTAACAGTAGTGTCAGTAGTCACTGTAGTGTCAGTAGTAATAGTAGTGTCAGTAGTGTCAGTAGTCAGTAGTGTCAGTAGTAACAGTAGTGTCAGTAGTCACAGTAGTGTCAGCAGTGTCAGTCGTCACAGTAGTGTCAGAAGTCACAGTAGTGTCAGTAGTGTCAGTAGTAACAGTAGTGTCAGTAGTGTCAGTAGTAACAGTAGTGTCAGTAGTCACAGTAGTCACAGCAGTGTCAGTAGTAACAGTTGTGTCAGTAGTAACTGTGGTGTCAGTAATAACAGTAGTGTCAGTAGTAACAATAATGTCAGTAATAACAGTAGTTTCATAAGTAACAGTCATAACAGTAGTGTCAGTAGTAACAGTCGTCACAGTAGTGTCAGTAGTGTCAGTAGTAACAGTCGTGTCACTAATAACAGTAGTGTCAGTAGTGTCAGTGGTAACAGTGTTGTCAGTTGTGTTAGTAGTAACAATATTGTCAGTAGTAACAGTAGTGTCAGTAGTGTCAGTAATAACAGTAGTTTCATTAGTAACTGTCACAACAGTAGTGTCAGTAGTTTCAGTAGTAACAGTAGTGTCAGTTGTGTCAGTAGTAACAATAGTATCAGTAGTCACAGTAGTGTCAGTTGTAACAGTAGTGTCAGCAGTAACAGTAGTAACAGTAGTGTCAGTAGTCACAGGAGTGTCAGTTGTAACAGTTGTGTCAGTAGTCACAGGAGTGTCAGTTGTAACAGTTGTGTCAGTAGTCACAGTAGTGTCAGTAGTGTCAGTAGTAACTGTAGTGTCAGAAGTGTCAGTAGTAACAGTAGTGTCAATAGTAACAGTAGTCACAGTAGTGTCAGTAGTAACAGTAGTGTCAATAGTAACAGTAGTCACAGTAGTGTCAGTAGTGTCAGTAGTAACAGTAGTGTCAGTAGTGTCAGTAGTCACAGTAGTATCAGTAGTAACAGTAGTGTCAGTAGTCACAGTAGTGTCAGTAGTAACAATAGTGTCAGTAGTAACAGTAGTGTCAGTAGTGTCACTAATAACAGTAGTGTCAGTAGTGTCAGTGGTAACAGTGTTGTCAGTTGTGTTAGTAGTAACAATATTGTCAGTAGTAACAGTAGTGTCAGTAGTGTCAGTAATAACAGTAGTTTCATTAGTAACTGTCACAACAGTAGTGTCAGTAGTTTCAGTAGTAACAGTAGTGTCAGTTGTGTCAGTAGTAACAATAGTATCAGTAGTCACAGTAGTGTCAGTTGTAACAGTAGTGTCAGCAGTAACAGTAGTAACAGTAGTGTCAGTAGTCACAGGAGTGTCAGTTGTAACAGTTGTGTCAGTAGTCACAGGAGTGTCAGTTGTAACAGTTGTGTCAGTAGTCACAGTAGTGTCAGTAGTGTCAGTAGTAACTGTAGTGTCAGAAGTGTCAGTAGTAACAGTAGTGTCAATAGTAACAGTAGTCACAGTAGTGTCAGTAGTAACAGTAGTGTCAATAGTAACAGTAGTCACAGTAGTGTCAGTAGTGTCAGTAGTAACAGTAGTGTCAGTAGTGTCAGTAGTCACAGTAGTATCAGTAGTAACAGTAGTGTCAGTAGTCACAGTAGTGTCAGTAGTAACAATAGTGTCAGTAGTAACAGTAGTGTCAGTAGTGTCACTAATAACAGTAGTGTCAGTAGTGTCAGTGGTAACAGTAGTTTCATTAGTAACTGTCACAACAGTAGTGTCAGTAGTTTCAGTAGTAACAGTAGTGTCAGTTGTGTCAGTAGTAACAATATTGTCAGTAGTAACAGTAGTGTCAGTAGTGTCAGTAATAACAGTAGTTTCATTAGTAACTGTCACAACAGTAGTGTCAGTAGTTTCAGTAGTAACAGTAGTGTCAGTTGTGTCAGTAGTAACAATAGTATCAGTAGTCACAGTAGTGTCAGTTGTAACAGTAGTGTCAGCAGTAACAGTAGTAACAGTAGTGTCAGTAGTCACAGGAGTGTCAGTTGTAACAGTTGTGTCAGTAGTCACAGGAGTGTCAGTTGTAACAGTTGTGTCAGTAGTCACAGTAGTGTCAGTAGTGTCAGTAGTAACTGTAGTGTCAGAAGTGTCAGTAGTAACAGTAGTGTCAATAGTAACAGTAGTCACAGTAGTGTCAGTAGTAACAGTAGTGTCAATAGTAACAGTAGTCACAGTAGTGTCAGTAGTGTCAGTAGTAACAGTAGTGTCAGTAGTGTCAGTAGTCACAGTAGTATCAGTAGTAACAGTAGTGTCAGTAGTCACAGTAGTGTCAGTAGTAACAATAGTGTCAGTAGTAACAGTAGTGTCAGTAGTGTCAGTAGTCACAGTAGTGTCAGTAGTGGCAGTAGTTACAGTAGTGTCTATAGTCTCATTATTCACAATAGTGTCAGCAGTAACAGTAGTGTCAGTAGTGTCAGTAGTAACAGTAGTAACAGTAGTGTCAGTAGTCACAGTAGTGTCAGTAGTAACAGTAGTGTCAGTTGTAACAGTAGTGTCAGTAGTCACAGTAGTGTCAGTAGTAACAGTAGTAACAGTAGTGTCAGTAGTCACAGTAGTGTCAGTAGTAACAGTAGTGTCAGTAGTGTCAGTAGTAACAGTAGTGTCAGTAGTTTCAGTAGTAACAGTAGTGTCAGCAGTGTCAGTCATCACAGTAGTGTCAGAAGTCACAGTAGTGTCAGTAGTGTCAGTCGTAACAGTAGTCACAGTAGTGTCAGCAGTGTCAGTAGTAACAGTAGTGTCAGTAGTGTCAGTAGTAACAGTAGTGTCAGTAGTCACAGTAGTCACAGTAGTGCCAGTTGTAACAGTAGTGTCAGTAGTAACAGTCGTGTCAGTAGTGTCAGTAGTCACAGTAGTGTCAGTAGTAACAGTAGTGTCAGTAGTCACAGTAGTGTCAGTAGTGTCAGTTGTAACAGTAGTGTCAGTAGTAACAGTCGTGTCAGTAGTCACAGTAGTGTCAGTTTCACATGTGTGCCACCTCAGTACTGAGAAGTAACTGACGTGCTGACGTATTGCGGTAAGCGAGTTGTGTCATTTCCGGTGTTTCTGTGACAACGTCTCTGTACTGCTCTGGTGAATTCTACTAGCCTGCTTTCTGCTTTCTCACCTCAGTTGCTTTAACGTTGCTTTAACGTCTACTTCAAGTCTTAACCCAAACTGGTCCTGTTTAAGCACTTATAGCTCTCCTCCTTTCTACGACTTTCTCGCTAATCTCTTAGCTGTTGTTTGCACGTCACCAGCCTTGGTAGCTACATTAGCTTTACAGTTAGCGATGGCTTCTCCTTCTGCTCTTTCTTGCTCGGTGTGCCAAATGTTCAGTTATGCCTCTGCCTCCTTTAGCGACAGTGGTAATTGTAATAAGTGTAGGTTATTTGCTGCGTTGGAGGCGAGCCTTAGTGAATTAGAAGCACGGCTCCGCACCATGGAAAACCATTCAGTAGCTGCGGTAGTTAGCCAGCCCCCTGTAGCCGGTGCAGAGCCACATAGCATAGCCTTTGCTAATGGTCCTCCGGTAACACCCGTCCAGCCGGGAGGCTGGATAACTGTCTGGGAGAAGCGTAGCTCCAAGCCGAAGCCCACGGCTCACCACCAGCCTGTTCACGTTTCCAACCGCTTTTCCCCACTCAGCGACACACCCGGTGAGGATAAAACTCTGGTTATTGGCAGCTCTATTCTGAGGAACGTGAAGTTAGCAACACCAGCGGCCATAGTCAAATGTATCCCTGGGGCCAGGGAATCAAATTTAAAACTGCTGGCTAAAGCTAAACGTAGATTCAGTAAGATTGTTATTCACGTCGGCGGCAATGACACCCGGTTACGCCAATCGGAGGTCACTAAAATTAATATTGCCTCGGTGTGTGAATATGCAAAAACGATGTCGGATTCCGTAGTTTTCTCTGGACCCCTCCCAAATCTGACCACTGATGACATGTTTAGCCGCATGTCATCACTTAATCGGTGGCTGTCCAGGTGGTGTCCAGCAAACGATGTGGGTTTCGTTAATAATTGGCAAACTTTCTGGGGAAAACCTGATCTTATTAGGAGAGACAGCATTCATCCCACTTTGGATGGAGCTGCTCTCATTTCTAGGAACCTGGCAAACTTTATTAGTAATTTAAATCCCTGACAACCCAGAGTTGAGACCAGGACTCAGAGTCACAGTCCTATACGCCTCTCTGAGCTTCTAGTTCAGTTACCCAGCCATAGTTTTCATAGTTTTATACAAACGGTGTCTGTCCCCCGACCACCTACATTATTTAAATCTAAAATTAAACAAAGAGGAGTTGTGCATAACAACCTCATAAAAATTAAAACCTCTTCTGTGACAGAAAGACAAAACAGGAGAATTAAATGCGGACTGTTAAATATCAGGTCTCTATCGTCTAAAGCAGTGTTAGTAAACGAATTAATATCAGATAATCATATTGATTTACTCAGTCTCACTGAAACCTGGCTGTGTCAAGATGAATATGTCTTAATGAGTCCACTCCTCCCAGTCATAATAATACCCACATTCCTCGAGGCAGCGGCCGAGGAGGGGGAGTTGCAGCCATTTTTAACTCTAGTCTGTTAATCAGCCCTAAACCTGAACTAGATTATAATTCATTTGAAAGCCTCGTTCTTAGTCTTTTACGTCCGACCTGGAAAACCTCGCAGCCACTTTTATTTGTTATAGTGTACCGTGCTCCTGGCCCGTATTCTGAATTTGTATCTGAATTCTCAGAGTTTTTATCCAGTTTAGTTCTTAAATCAGATAAAGTTATTATTGTAGGTGATTTTAACATTCATGTCGACGTTGATAATGACTCCCTGGCTACCGCGTTTATCTCATTATTAGACTCCATTGGCTTCAGTCAGGGTGTACATGAACCCACTCACTGTTTTAACCATACCCTCGATCTAGTTCTGACGTATGGAATTGAAATTGATAACCTAACAGTCTTTCCACAGAATCCCTCGCTATCGGATCATAATCTGATTACTTTTGATTTCTTTTTACTCGATTACACGCCACTCAGCAACAGTTACTATGCTAGATGTTTATCAGATAGTGCTGTCGCAAAATTTAAGGAAAAGATTACTCCGTCATTAAATTCAATACCAAGTCCCTCAGTAACAGAGGTTTCCTGTACCGACTTTGATCATTTTGTCGATAGCGCCGTAGGCTCGCTGCGAACAACACTTGACTCTGTAGCTCCTCTTAAAAAGAAGTTAAAAAAGCAAAGAAAGTTCGCTCCTTGGTATAACTCTCAAACCCGTAAAGTAAAACAAATATTGCGAAAATTTGAAAGGAATTGGCGATTGACCAAACTGGAAGAATCTCGTTTAATCTGGACAGACAGTCTCAAAACTTATAAGAGGGGCCTCCGCAATGCCAGAGCAAACTATTACTCAGCATTAATAGAAGACAATAAGAACAACCCCAGGTTTCTTTTCAGCACTGTAGCCAGGCTGACTGAGAGTCAGAGCTCTATTGAGCCTTGTATTCCTTTAGCCCTTAGCAGTAATGATTTTATGAGCTTTTTTAATGACAAAATTCTAACTATTAGAGGCAAAATTCATGACCTCCTGTCCTCAGATAGTACCTATCTAACCTCAAACACAGCTGTAAGACCTAATATATATTTAGATTGCTTCTCCCCAATTTCTCTTCAAGAATTGAGAGCAGTGATTTCTTCATCTAAATCATCAACGTGTCTCTTAGACCCCATCCCAACTAGGCTACTTAAGGAGGTCTTTCCTTTAGTTAACACTCATATATTAGATATGATCAATATATCCTTATTAACAGGCTATGTACCACAGTCTTTTAAGGTAGCTGTAATTAAACCTCTACTAAAAAAGCCCACCCTGGATCCAGAGGTGTTAGCCAACTATAGACCAATATCTAATCTTCCCTTTATGTCAAAGATCCTTGAGAAAGTAGTCGCAGACCAGCTGTGTGATTTTCTCCAGGATAATAATTTATTTGAGGAATTTCAGTCAGGATTTAGAGTGCATCATAGCACTGAGACAGCACTAGTTAAAATTACAAATGACCTTCTGATTGCTTCAGACAAAGGACTTGTCTCTGTACTTGTTTTATTAGATCTTAGTGCGGTGTTTGACACTATTGACCATCAAATTCTACTGCAGAGACTGGATCACTTAATTGGCCTAAAAGGTTCTGCACTAAGCTGGTTTAAATCTTATTTATCTGATCGTTTTCAGTTTGTTGATGTTCATAATGAATCATCCTTACCTACTAAAGTTTGTTTTGGAGTTCCGCAAGGTTCTGTGCTCGGACCAATCCTATTTACTCTATATATGCTTCCTTTAGGTAACATCATTAGAAATCACTCTATAAATTTCCATTGTTATGCGGATGATACTCAGTTGTATTTATCGATGAAGCCAGAAGAAAGTAATCAATTAACTAAACTTCATAACTGCCTTAAAGACATAAAAACCTGGATGAGCACCAATTTCCCGATGTTAAATTCAGACAAAATTGAAGTTATTGTTCTTGGCCCCAAACAACTCAGAGACTCTTTATCTGATGACATAGTTTCTCTAGATGGCATTGCTCTGGCCTCTAGCACTACCGTAAGAAACCTCGGAGTAATATTTGATCAAGATTTGTCTTTTAATTCTCATTTAAAACAAACCTCACGGACTGCATTTTTTCATCTGCGTAATATTGTGAAAATTAGGCCTATCCTGACCCGAAAAGATGCAGAAAAATTGGTCCACGCTTTTGTTACCTCTAGGCTGGATTACTGTAACTCTCTATTATCAGGTAGCTCTAGTAAGTCCTTAAAAACTCTCCAGCTAATTCAGAATGCAGCAGCACGTGTACTAACAGGAACTAAGAAACAAGATCATATTTCTCCTGTTTTAGCTTCTCTGCACTGGCTCCCTGTAAAATCCAGAATTGAATTTAAAATCCTACTGTTAACTTATAAAGCTCTAAATGGTCAAGCTCCATCATATCTTAGAGAGCTCATAGTGCCATATTATCCCACCAGAACACTGCGCTCTGACAACGCAGGGTTACTCGTGGTCCCTAAAGTCTCCAAAAGTAGATCAGGAGCCAGAGCCTTCAGCTATCAGGCTCCTCTCCTGTGGAATCATCTTCCTGTTACGGTCCGGGAGGCAGACACCGTCTCCACATTTAAGACTAGACTTAAGACTTTCCTCTTTGATAAAGCTTATAGTTAGGGCTGGCTCAGGCTTGCCCTGTACCAGCCCCTAGTTAGGCTGACTTAGGCCTAGTCTGCCGGAGGACCCCCCTATAATACACCGGGCACCTTCTCTCCTTCTCTCTCGTATTCTATTACTGCATCTTGCTAACTCGGCCATTCTGGATGTCAGTAACTCGGCTTCTTCTCTGGAGCCTTTGTGCTCCACTGTCTCTCAGATTAACTCATATCACAGCGGTGCCTGGACAGCGTGACGTGTGTGGTTGTGCTGCTGCCGTGGTCCTGCCAGATGCCTCCTGCTGCTGCTGCCATCATTAGTCATTAGTCATACTTCTACTGTTATTATACACATATGACTATTGTCACACATGTATACTGCCAGATATTAATACATACTTTCAACATATTGTACCACAGTAACCAGAACTATAACTATAATATTATTACTTTCAATAATGTTGTTGTAAGCTACTGTTATTACCTGCATCTCTCTCTGTCTCTCTCTCTCTCTCTCTCTCTCTCTCTCTCTCTCTCTGTCTCATTGTGTCATATGGATTACTGTTAATTTATTATGTTGATCTGTTCTGTACGACATCTATTGCACGTCTGTCCGTCCTGGAAGAGGGATCCCTCCTCAGTTGCTCTTCCTGAGGTTTCTACCGTTTTTTTCCCCGTTAAAGAGGTTTTTTTGGGGAGTTTTTCCTGATCAGCTGTGAGGGTCATAAGGACAGAGGGATGTCGTATGCTGTAAAGCCCTGTGAGGCAAATTGTGATTTGTGATTTTGGGCTTTATAAATAAAATTGATTGATTGATTGATTGATTGATTAACAGTAGTGTCAGTAGTAACAGTAGTGTCAGTTGTAACAGTAGTGTCAGTAGTAACAGTGGTGTCAGTAATAACAGTAGTGTCAGTAGTAATAGTAGTTTCAGTAGTAACAGTAGTGTCAGTAGTGTCAGTTGTAACAGTAGTGTCAGTAGTGTCAGTTGTAACAGTAGTGTCAGTAGTGTCAGTAGTAACATTAGTTTCAGTAGTCACAGTAGTGTCAGTAGTGTCAGTTGTAACAGTAATGTCAGTAGTAACATTAGTTTCAGTAGTCACAGTAGTGTCAGTAGTCACAGTAGTGTCAGTAGTGTCAGTAGTAACAGTAATGTCAGTTGTAACAGTAGTGTCAGTTGTAACAGTAGTGTCAGTAGTAACATTAGTTTCAGTAGTCACAGTAGTGTCAGTAGTCACAGTAGTGTTAGTAGTGTCAGTAGTAACAGTAGTGTCAGTAGTTACAGTAGTATTTCAGCAGTATTTCTACTCTAACAGCACTTTTTCTGTCTCAGTCATTCCAGACGAGCGCTCCAGGTTCTCAGCCTACCGACGGTTGCTTCGTCAACTTCCTGACAACAACCGAGCAACGCTGAACGCACTGTTTGGACACTTTTACATGTAACACGCACACACACACACACACACACACGCACACACTCAGCAGTAGATGAGTAAGTGAGATGTTTAACGCTCAGGTCGTCTCTGTCATGTTTCTAATCATCTGGATGTTGGGCTGCTCCCTTCAGGGGTGGCCACAGCCAATCATCTGTCTCCATCTAAACCTGTCCTCTGCACCTTCTTCTCTCACACCAGCTGACTTCATGTCCTCTCTCACTACATCCATAAATCCTTGGTCTTCCTCTCGGCCTCTCGCCTGGCAGTTCCAACCTCAGCATCCTTCTACCGATGTATTCACTATCCCTCCTCTGAACATGTCCAAACCATCTAACATGAGCTGTCCCTCTGATGTCCTCATCCATGATCCTCTCCATCCTCATCACTCCCAAAGAGAACCTCAACATCTTCATCTCTGCTGCCTCCAGCTCTGCCTCCTGTCCTCTCCTCAGTGCCACTGTCTCTAAACCAACAACATGGCTGCTCTCACCACCGTCTTGTTCACCTTTCCTTTTAATCTGCATCCTCATACAACACCTCAGCTCCTCTCTCGGCACCCTGTCATATGCACTTCCCTCTGACCTTCTCTGTACGTCTCCATCAGCATCCTCAAAGCAAATACTGCGTCTGCACTACTTTTTCTTGGCATGAAACCACACTGCTGCTCACAGACGCTCACCTCTGCTCTTAGTCTAGCTCCCACTTCTCTTTCACACAGCTTCATTGTATGGCTCATTAACTTTATCCCTCTGTAGTTGCCACAACTCTGCACGTCTCCCTTGTTCTTAAAAGTCAGCACCAGCACACTCCTCCTCCATCCTCAGGCCTCCTCTCACTCTCTAAGACCTTGTTGAAAAACCTAGTCAGAAACTCCACTTCCACACCTCCACAGGTATATCATCACGACCAACTGCCTTCACTCTTCATCCTCCTCAGTGCCCTCCTCACTTCATCCTCACTAATCTTTGCTCCTTCCTGCTCCACAATGGTCACCTCTTCTACTCTTTGTTCTCTCTCATTTTCCTCATTCATCAACTCTTCAAAGAACTCTTTCCATCTTCCCATCACACTTGTGGCACCTGTCAGTACCTTCCCATCTCTGTCCTTAATCACCCTAACCTGTATAAATCAGTCTCTCCCTCCTGACTGTCCAACCTATCATACAAGTCGTACGCACTTTGTTTGGCCTTTGCCACCTCTACCTTCACCTTACGCTGAATCGCCGTGTACCCCTGTCGACTCTCTTCAGTCCTCTCAGTGTCCCACTTCTTCTTAGCTAACCTCTCTCTCTGTATGCACTCCTACACTTCCTCACTCCACCACCAAGTCTCCTTATCTCCTTTCCTTCCAGATGACACACCCAGTACTCTCCTACCTGTCTCTCTGGTAACATTAGCTGTAGTTGTCCAGTCATTTGGGAGCACCTCCTGGCCACCCAGAGCCTGTCTCACCTCCTCCCTGAAAACCACACAACCCTCTTCCTTCTTCAGCTTCCACCACTTCATCCTCTGCTCTGCCTTTGTCCTCTTCATCTTCCTCACCACCAGAGTCACCCTTCACACCACCATCCTATGCTGTCTGGCTACACTCTCACCTAACTGATCTCCTTCAGATGACATCGTCTACACAAGATGAAGTCCTCTAACTCACTGTAGAATTTCTCCTTCTCCTCTAACTCACATCCTACCTGTGAGGCGTAACCACTACACCTTCAGTTTCTAGCTTCAGACTCATCACCTTATCTGATACTCTTTTCACCTCCACAACATTCCTCACAAACTCCTCCTTCAGGATAACTCCTACTCTGTTTCTCTTCCCATCCACACCATGATAAAACAGTTTGAACCCTGCTCCTAAGCTTCTGGCCTTGCTACCGTTCCACCTGGTCTCCTGAACACACAGTATATCCACCTCGTCCTCTGCATCATGTCAGCCACCTCTCTAGCTCTCCCTGTCATAGTCCCACCATTCAAAGTCCCTACTCTCAGTTCTCTTGCCATTCCATTTCTCCCTCTGCCTATGGACATGCCTTCCTCCTCTCCTTTTTTTGACTAACAGTAGTCCAACATCCACCGGCACCCTGTAGGTCAACAGCACCTGTAGCGGTTGTTGTTAACCCGGGCCTCGACAGATCGTGTATGGAGGTCATATTTGGGATATGCATGTTTGATTTGGCATAGGTTTTACTTTAGGTGCCCTTCCTGATACAGCCCTCTGCATTTATCTGGGCTTGGGACCAGCCCAATGAGAACACTGGCTTGTGAGTCAGTCAGTCAGTGTCTGAGATCAGTTAGTGTCTGAGATCAGTCAGTCAGTGTCTGAGATCAGTCCCAGTGTCTGAGATCAGTTAGTCAGTGTCTGAGATCAGTCAGTGTCTGAGATCAGTCAGTGTCTGAGATCAGTTAGTGTCTGAGATCAGTCAGTCAGTGTCTGAGATCAGTTAGTGTCTGAGATCAGTCAGTCAGTGTCTGAGATCAGTCAGTGTCTGAGATCAGTCAGTCAGTGTCTGAGATCAGTCAGTCAGTGTCTGAGATCAGTCAGTGTCTGAAATCAGTTAGTGTCTGAGATCAGTCAGTCAGTGTCTGAGATCAGTCAGTGTCTGAGATCAGTCAGTCAGTGTCTGAGATCAGTCAGTGTCTGAGATCAGTCAGTCAGTGTCTGAGATCAGTCAGTGTCTGAGATCAGTCAGTGTCTGAGATCAGTCAGTGTCTGAGATCAGTCAGTCAGTGTCTGAGATCAGTCAGTGTCTGAGATCAGTCAGTGTCTGAGATCAGTCAGTCAGTGTCTGAGATCAGTCAGTGTCTGAGATCAGTCAGTGTCTGAGATCAGTCAGTCAGTGTCTGAGATCAGTCAGTCAGTGTCTGAGATCAGTCAGTGTCTGAGATCAGTCAGTCAGTGTCTGAGATCAGTTAGTGTCTGAGATCAGTCAGTCAGTGTCTGAGATCAGTCAGCGTCTGAGATCAGTCAGTCAGTGTCTGAGATCAGTCAGTCAGTGTCTGAGATCAGTCAGTCAGTGTCTGAGATCAGTCAGTCAGTGTCTGAGATCAGTCAGTCAGTGTCTGAGATCAGTCAGTGTCTGAGATCAGTCAGTCAGTGTCTGAGATCAGTTAGTCAGTGTCTGAGATCAGTCAGTCAGTGTCTGAGATCAGTTAGTCAGTGTCTGAGATCAGTCAGTGTCTGAGATCAGTCCGTCAGTGTCTGAGATCAGTCAGTCAGTGTCTGAGATCAGTCAGTGTCTGAGATCAGTCAGTGTCTGAGATCAGTCAGTCAGTGTCTGAGATCAGTTAGTCAGTGTCTGAGATCAGTCAGTCAGTGTCTGAGATCAGTCAGTCAGTGTCTGAGATCAGTCAGTGTCTGAGATCAGTCAGTCAGTGTCTGAGATCAGTTAGTGTCTGAGATCAGTCAGTGTCTGAGATCAGTCAGTCAGTGTCTGAGATCAGTCAGTGTCTGAGATCAGTCAGTCAGTGTCTGAGATCAGTTAGTCAGTGTCTGAGATCAGTCAGTCAGTGTCTGAGATCAGTCAGTCAGTGTCTGAGATCAGTCAGTGTCTGAGATCAGTCCGTCAGTGTCTGAGATCAGTCAGTTAGTGTCTGAGATCAGTCAGTGTCTGAGATCAGTCAGTGTCTGAGATCAGTCAGTCAGTGTCTGAGATCAGTTAGTGTCTGAGATCAGTCAGTGTCTGAGATCAGTCAGTCAGTGTCTGAGATCAGTTAGTGTCTGAGATCAGTCAGTGTCTGAGATCAGTTAGTGTCTGAGATCAGTCAGTCAGTGTCTGAGATCAGTCAGTGTCTGAGATCAGTCAGTCAGTGTCTGAGATCAGTCAGTGTCTGAGATCAGTCAGTCAGTGTCTGAGATCAGTCAGTGTCTGAGATCAGTCAGTCAGTGTCTGAGATCAGTCAGTCAGTGTTTGAGATCAGTTAGTGTCTGAGATCAGTCAGTCAGTGTCTGAGATCAGTTAGTCAGTGTCTGAGATCAGTCAGTCAGTGTCTGAGATCAGTTAGTCAGTGTCTGAGATCAGTCAGTTAGTGTCTGAGATCAATCAGTGTCTGAGATCAGTCAGTCAGTGTCTGAGATCAGTTAGTGTCTGAGATCAGTCAGTCAGTGTCTGAGATCAGTCAGTCAGTGTCTGAGATCAGTTAGTGTCTGAGATCAGTCAGTCAGTGTCTGAGATCAGTTAGTCAGTGTCTGAGATCAGTCAGTCAGTGTCTGAGATCAGTTAGTCAGTGTCTGAGATCAGTCAGTTAGTGTCTGAGATCAATCAGTGTCTGAGATCAGTCAGTCAGTGTCTGAGATCAGTTAGTGTCTGAGATCAGTCAGTGTCTGAGATCAGTCAGTCAGTGTCTGAGATCAGTCAGTCAGTGTTTGAGATCAGTTAGTGTCTGAGATCAGTCAGTCAGTGTCTGAGATCAGTTAGTCAGTGTCTGAGATCAGTCAGTCAGTGTCTGAGATCAGTTAGTCAGTGTCTGAGATCAGTCAGTTAGTGTCTGAGATCAATCAGTGTCTGAGATCAGTCAGTCAGTGTCTGAGATCAGTTAGTGTCTGAGATCAGTCAGTCAGTGTCTGAGATCAGTCAGTCAGTGTCTGAGATCAGTTAGTGTCTGAGATCAGTCAGTCAGTGTCTGAGATCAGTTAGTCAGTGTCTGAGATCAGTCAGTCAGTGTCTGAGATCAGTCAGTGTCTGAGATCAGTCCGTGTCTGAGATCAGTCAGTGTCTGAGATCAGTCAGTCAGTGTCTAGTGTCAGTGTAATAATCAGCTGTGATCAGTAGACGTTGACCTCAGTGGTGTCTCCTCCTCCTCTTCAGGGTCCAGGTGTTCTCTCAGGTGAACAAGATGTCGGCTCAGAACTTGGCTCTGGTTTTGGTCCCGACTCTGTTTCAGACTCTGAACCAGGATCTGCTCAGACTCACCAGAGAGTTCATCATCCACCACATGCTGCTCTTCCTGGTAAACCTCACACACAGCTCTGATGTTAAACACGTTATAAACATGTTATAAACGTGTCATAAACATGTCACATGGAGGTCATCCATCACTGTGTTGTGATTTATTTCAGATAAACAAGCGACTCACTGAACAGGACCGTCTGATTACACTGTTACGTGAGATAGAAATCACTAATTAGATTAATATTATTATTTACAGCCACAGTCTGCTCCTCAGAATAATACAAATAATGTTTCTGTTGTTTACTGACTTGTTGTTGTTGTTGTTGTTGTTGTTGTTGTCGTTGTTTACCTTGTGTTGATGGTGTGTTGGAGGACTCTGAGATCACCATCCATTTGATTTAAAGGGTTAAAGGTTTAAAGGTGTAAATTTTGTTTACAATATATATACTATATGTATGTATATATATATATATATATACTATATATATATATATATATATATATACACATATATATATATATATACAGTACAGGCCAAAAGTTTGGACACACCTTCTCATTCAATGCGTTTTCTTTATTTTCATGACTATTTACATTGTAGATTCTCACTGAAGGCATCAAAACTATGAATGAACACATGTGGAGTTATGTACTTAACAAAAAAAGGTGAAATAACTGAAAACATGTTTTATATTCTAGTTTCTTCAAAATAGCCACCCTTTGCTCTGATTACTGCTTTGCACACTCTTGGCATTCTCTCGATGAGCTTCAAGAGGTAGTCACCTGAAATGGTTTCCACTTCACAGGTGTGCCTTATCAGGGTTAATTAGTGGAATTTCTTGCTTTATCAATGGGGTTGGGACCATCAGTTGTGTTGTGCAGAAGTCAGGTTAATACACAGCCGACAGCCCTATTGGACAACTGTTAAAATTCATATTATGGCAAGAACCAATCAGCTAACTAAAGAAAAACGAGTGGCCATCATTACTTTAAGAAATGAAGGTCAGTCAGTCCGGAAAATTGCAAAAGCTTTAAATGTGTCCCCAAGTGGAGTCGCAAAAACCATCAAGCGCTACAATGAAACTGGCACACATGAGGACCGACCCAGGAAAGGAAGACCAAGAGTCACCTCTGCTTCTGAGGATAAGTTCATCCGAGTCACCAGCCTCAGAAATCGCAAGTTAACAGCAGCTCAGATCAGAGACCAGATGAATGCCACACAGAGTTCTAGCAGCAGACCCATCTCTAGAACAACTGTTAAGAGGAGACTGCGCGAATCAGGCCTTCATGGTCAAATAGCTGCTAGGAAACCACTGCTAAGGAGAGGCAACAAGCAGAAGAGGTTTGTTTGGGCCAAGAAACACAAGGAATGGACATTAGACCAGTGGAAATCTGTGCTTTGGTCTGATGAGTCCAAATTTGAGATCTTTGGTTCCAACCGCCGTGTCTTTGTGAGACGCAGAAAAGGTGAACGGATGGATTCCACATGCCTGGTTCCCACTGTGAAGCATGGAGGAGGAGGTGTGATGGTGTCGGGGTGTTTTGCTGGTGACACTGTTGGGGATTTATTCAAAATTGAAGGCACACTGAACCAGCATGGCTACCACAGCATCCTGCAGCGACATGCCATCCCATCCGGTTTGCGTTTAGTTGGACGATCATTTATTTTTCAAGAGGACAATGACCCCAAACACACCTCCAGGCTGTGTAAGGGCTATTTGACCAAGAAGGAGAGTGATGGAGTGCTGCGGCAGATGACCTGGCCTCCACAGTCACCGGACCTGAACCCAATCGAGATGGTTTGGGGTGAGCTGGACCGCAGAGTGAAGGCAAAGGGGCCAACAAGTGCTAAACACCTCTGGGAACTCCTTCAAGACTGTTGGAAAACCATTTCAGGTGACTACCTCTTGAAGCTCATGGAGAGAATGCCAAGAGTGTGCAAAGCAGTAATCAGAGCAAAGGGTGGCTATTTTGAAGAAACTAGAATATAAAACATGTTTTCAGTTATTTCACCTTTTTTTGTTAAGTACATAACTCCACATGTGTTCATTCATAGTTTTGATGCCTTCAGTGAGAATCTACAATGTAAACAGTCATGAAAATAAAGAAAACGCATTGAATGAGAAGGTGTGTCCAAACTTTTGGCCTGTACTGTATATATATGTATATTTATTTATGTTTATGTTTGTTATTAATTCCTGTTTATTTAACTATATATTTGTTAATACTATTGTTTAAATTTCTTATATTTTCATGTATCTTTCCTCTCTTGCAAGGAGCACCTGTAACATAAATAATTTCCCCTCGGGGATCAATAAAGTATTTCTGATTCTGATTCTGAAATAAATTTGTTTCTGTGCAGACACCAGAGAGAGAGAAAGAGAATGAAGAGGAGGATGAAGAGCAGATCACCATCCTCTGAGGAAGATGAAGATGGACGTCTGTCCCCTCAGATCTCAGATCAGATCTCAGATCAGATCTCAGATTTTTTCCTGATGAACTCTAAAAACTCTTCAATTTGATTTTAAGTTTGTTTTTTGGGTGAAAATATAAAATCTTTTTTTCTCCTCGTTAAAAATATTTTTAGATGAAGTCTGTTTTATGATTAAAATTTTACTGTTTACTTCAGTTTATATTTAATTTCTCTTGTGTGTTCTTTAAGTGTGATCCATGTTAGGGCAGAGACAGCGCCCCCTGTCTGTCTATAAAGTCTGTAACATCTCTGCAGGACGACGTTTCCTCTCAGAAAAAAGTTTATTCATCTTCTTTATAAAAATATTACAGTGTATTTTTCCTCACAGAAAAACAGAGGACATTTTACGTGTCTAGTTTTATTCTGTCATATTTTGGTTAAACCTAAACTGTCTCGTCAAATTAAAAGTCTGGTGCTCACATGTTGTTTTGACCTTGTTCATTTTATGTGTAAACAGGAAGTGCTTCATGAGGCTCCTGAACGTGGTTTTTAATGAGCAGGTTTGTTTTTTGATTCTCAGTGTGAACAGGACTGCCGCAGTGCCTCTGAGCCAGGCAGCTGATCCTGATTATGACACTCTGAGTATTGACTTGGTGATGGAACGTAAGTGCCTGTTGCTTTGTCGTGTCGTGTCATGTCGTGTCATGAGTGTGCAGCGTGCTAACAGTTGTCCCAGTAGTGCTGCGATGTACGGAGTATAATTAACTGGAGGAAATATGAAGTTAGTTCCTGTTATCTCGTATGTTTAAGACAAAGTCGTGCTGTTCATGCTGTTGTGAAGACAGAGGTTAATAGCTGTTTCCTGTGAGGAGAAACGTCTGCTGTGTGTGATGCCATTGTAGTACCTTTGATTTACCACAGGGTGTCCCCACTGTCCCTAACAGATGAAGTTTGTTTATTTCTCTGGAGAGTAATATTCTCATCTATAGGTAACTTCAGGTCACTGTAGTGGTAAATAATTATTTCAGTGCTTATTGATACATTCATCTGTGAATCAGCTGCTGTCAGCCCTAGAGTGGTCTCCTCTGGTCTGAATCAGGGACTCATGTTGTTCCAAAGTTGTATAATTGCCTAGAGTTGGTTGGTGTTCTCACGGCAGCATTTACAAGAGGACCAGATCAAATGCCTTGTGTGAGAAAGCTGCTCTTGATTGGTCAGAATTTCCATGTGGGAAAAATCCAGGAAGTAAAGCAAACGTTGAAGAAGAGTACACTTGCAAGATAAATGTGACACTTTCTAATGTCACAATGGAGGGACAACTACGCAGGTTGATTTTAGCGCTGCTCATCGTGGACTATATTGCTGTCATTGTTCATTTTAGTCAAACCATACAGTTTGAAAACGAGGCGCGGCTCCAACTAGAAAACAATGTTTTGATGCATTGGATGTGCTGAATGTGCATATTAAGGCAGTACAGGAGGAGGTGCACATTAATAATCCTCCAGGACTGTAACATGCTCATGTTTAACCCAAACAATGTGTCATGTGACGCTGATGTTAGCGTTCTTTAATAAATCCTGCTGGAACACAGAACAGTTCTGGGAATGAATCACTGCTTCTGTTTCCTGTCAGACTCTGGACGAACTGGCTCGATTTAATGACCTCACAAACAATATCAATAACCTGAGAGACTTGGAGGTCCCACCCTCAGCTCATCACTGATCATCAGGTAAACGTAAAGGTAACTGATCAGCTTTAAATGCACTGAACCTGTTGAATATTAAACTTTCTGAACACCTGCGTCCTCAGCTGAGAGCACTTGGATTTTATTACATATTAAATGTTGGTCAGGTTTCCATCCGATTTCATTTCCAGGAAGTGGCTGGTGTTGAGCCACAGAATCAACTGTCTGAATCTGAAGTTATAAAAAGTGACCTTTTCACAGACGGACATAAAAACATGAACCTTTCATCCACTCTGTGAAGGTAATCCCATCAAGGTAAACATTTCTCAGTTGACTCCTGGACTTGATGTGTTTAAGAGAGGTTCTTCTTCATCATCTGATCCACTCTGTTGACCAAGGCAGCATGCTGTGAAACAGCAGCAAACTGACCGCCAGCCGCATTTAACATGAGGCTGCAGTCGTCTCTGTGCAGACATTATTTGCTATATGCCTCTTATTCATTTAACCTGACTGTGTTTCTTCTGTGATAGAGTCCAGTACTGACCTTAATCCTGTAGCCAATAAGAGAGCTATTATTTTATAATCGTTATTCAGTAGGCAAATCAGACGCCAATTGTCTAAAAGTAATTTGTCGTTGTTTGATTTTGGGAATTGAAACAGTAATTCCCTGTGTCAGAAATTCATTATTAACACATTCTACAAAGACTTTATGTAAAAAGGAGTCAGATCAGTAACAAAGAGTTTATCAAATTCAGATGTCAGTCCATCAGACCCTGGAGATCTGTTGTTTTTGAGTTGGTTTATAGCTTGCTGTACTTCTTGAGGAGATATGGGCCTGTCACAGGACTCTCTATCTGCTTCACTTATTATTTTAACCGAAAAGGAATTTAAGAAATTATCTGCTGCAATTTGGCTAAATTTAGAGCTATACAGATCTTTATAAAAATTGAGCAAAAGTCTATTTTATGCTGATCTTCAGTAATAGCTCCATTAATATTTAATTTACTAATATTGTTGTTGGTGGAGCGATGTTTCCCTAGGTTAAAGAAATGATGAGTTTTGTTCCCCCTCTTCTAACCACACCAGCGAGACCTTATGAAAGCACCTTTGCTTTTTGCTGAAATAATTCGTCAAGTTTAATTTGTGAGTAAGCTAGTTCTTCTTCTTCTTCTTCTTCTTCTTCTTCTTCTTCTTCTTCTTCTTCTTCTTCTTCTCCTTCCTCTGTTAGGGAATCAGGGTCTTTGCTGGATAAATTAGTAATACTTGAGACAATCTTTAACTCCTCTGCTTTCCTGGCTTTTACTGTTTGAGCACCACTCTTCCTTAAAAATGTTCCTGTCTCATATTTGAGAAGTTCCCAGTTAAGCCCAAAAGAGTTTGCATTGTTTGCTTTAAACCAGAAGAATGACATCATATCCATAATCTTTTTTTACTTTCTTCATTTTGTAGTGTAGAGCAATTAAGTTTCCAATAGTTCGAACGAGTGGCAAGTGTAGGACCAGAAGAAGTGTCAGCTTGTTTGCTTACTTCTCTTCACATGTGGTGACATCATCAAACACTGTAGGCTATATTTATTAATATAGTTTTCATATGTGAGAAATGAGGATGATTAGAGCTCCTGGATCATTTTTTAGTTTGAATCCAGGTCTGGATTATGACAGATTATGGAGGAGCTCTGACATGAATGAATGAATAATCTGAGGCTCCTCCGAGAACCGTCACCTTATCGTGGTGGAGGAGTTTGAGTGCCCTAATGACCCTAGGAGCTATTAGGGTAGGGTTTCCCATGGCAGATTGGTTCTGGGCGAAGGGTCAGACAAAGAACAGTTCAAAAGACCCTTCATGATGGATACAAACAAGGACACGTGTACCCGGCCCGGAGGGTTACCGGGGCCCCGCCCTGGAGCCAGGCCTGGGGTTGGGGCCCGTGGGCGAGCGCCTGGTGGCTGGGCCTTCGCCCATGGGGTCTGGCCGGGCCCAGCCCAAACCGGCTACATGGGCTCGTCCCCCTGCAGGCCCACCACCCACAAAGGGATCCAGAAGGGTTCGGTGCAATGTGGATTGGGCAGCAGACCAAGGCGGGGGCCTTGGCGGTCCGATCCTCGGTTACAGAAGTTGGCTCTTGGGACATGGAATGCCACCTCTCTGGCAGGGAAGGAGCCGGAGCTTGTGGAAGAGGTTGAGCGCTACTGGCTAGATATAGTCGGCCTCACCTCGACACATAGTTCCGGCTCTGGAACCCAAGTCCTTGAGAGGGGTTGGACTCTCTCCTTTGCTGGAGTTGCTCTGGGTGAGAGGCGGAGGGCCGGGGTGGATGAGCTTCGTCCTGGATATCTCAAGGCTCTGGATGTTGTAGGGCTGTCCTGGCTGACACGCCTCTGCAACATTGCGTGGACATCGGGGGCAGTGCCTCTGGAGTGGCAGACCAGGGTGGTGGTCCCCATTTTCAAGAAAGGGGACCAGAGGGTGTGTTCCAACTACAGGGGGATCACACTCCTCAGCCTACCCGGTAAGGTCTACTCCAGGGTGTTGGAGAAGAGGGTCCGGTCGATAGTTGAACCTCAGATTGAGGAGAAGCAATGTTGTTTTCGTCCCGGACGCAGAACCGTGGACCAGCTCTTTACCCTCGCCAGGGTGCTGGAGGGGGCATGGGAGTTTGCCCAACCAGTCCACATGTGTTTTGTGGATTTGGAGAAGGCTTACGACCGTGTCCCCAGGGGCATCCTGTGGGGGGTGCTCCGGGAGTATGGGGTTGGTGGCCCCTTGCTAAGGGCCATCCAGTCCCTGTACCGAAGGAGCACGAGTCTGGTTCGCGTGGCTGGCAGTAAGTCGGACCTGTTCCCGGTGAGGGTTGGACTCCGCCAGGGCTGCCCTTTGTCACCGGTTCTGTTCATAACTTTTATGGACAGAATTTCTAGGAGCAGCCGAGTGGTGGAGGGTGTCAGGTTTGGTGACAGGAGGATCTCGTCCCTGCTTTTTGCGGATGACGTGGTCCTCCTAGCTCCATCGAACAGTGACCTCCAGCTCTCGCTGGGGCGGTTCGCAGCCAAGTGTGAAGCGGCTGGGATGAGAATCAGCACCTCCAAGTCTGAGGCCATGGTCCTCAGCCGGAAAAGGGTGGATTGCCCACTCCAGGTCGGGGGGGAGGTCCTGCCTCAGGTGGAGGAGTTTAAGTATCTCGGGATCTTGTTCACGAGTGAGGGTAGGATGGAGCGGGAGATTGACAGGTGGATTGGGGCGGCGTCAGCAGTGATGCGGACGCTTAACCAGTCCGTTGTGGTGAAGAGGGAACTTAGCCAGAAAGCGAAGCTCTCGATTTACCGGTCAATCTACGTTCCAACCCTCACCTATGGTCACGAGCTCTGGGTAGTGACCGAAAGAACGAGATTGCGAGTACAAGCAGCCGAAATGAGTTTCCTCCGCAGGGTGGCTGGGCTCAGCCTTAGAGATAGGGTGAGGAGCTCGGACATCCAGGAGGGACTCGGAGTAGAGCCGCTGCTCCTCCACATCAAGAGGAGCCAGTTGAGGTGGTTCAGGCATCTGGTAAGGATGCCTTCCGGACGCCTCCCTTGGGAGGTGTTTCGGGCATGTCCAACTGGGAGGAGGCCTCGGGGCCGCCCCAGAACACGCTGGAGGGATTACATCGCCCGGCTGGCCTGGGAACGCCTCGGGGTTCCCGCGGAAGAGCTGACAGAGGTGGCTGGGGAGAGGACTGTCTGGGCTTCTTTGCTGAGGCTGCTGCCCCCACGACCCGGACCCGGATAAGCGGAGGACGACGAGTACGAGTACGAGTACGAGTGCGAGTACGATAATCTGAGGGTCACTGTGATGGATTTTATGACACATGATGAGATGAAATATTGACAGTGAGCGGTGCGGTGTGAAGACACTTCCTGTAGAGTTGGACTGTTTCCTGTTAGGAAATATTAACAGTCTCCAATATTATAAGAGTTATGTTGTGTCAATGGGACCAATCACAGCATGTTATTATTATTAGAACAGTTATTCATGCACAGGCCGACTGATTTTTCCAGTCATTTTATTTCTATGATTAAAACTGAGATGACACGTTACATGCTATAAACATCTTAGTAAAGTGCTCATACAGTCTGACAGCTGTCTGTGTGAAGACACACAGTGTGACGACTGCTCACACAAAGACATGCAGAGGTTTTATTCTGAACAGGGACTGACTCAGTCTCAGAACCAGCTGCTGCTGACATATGCAGATATCAGAGATTAGAGGTGATTTAATGCTGTGTGATATTTTAACGTGAGGGTAAAAACCACTGTTTAACGACAGGACTGACAGGGATAAATGTGGTAACTTCAGATGGTCCTGAGAAAGAAATATCCAGTAAAGACAGTAAACCACCAGACCAATTAACACACTTGGATGTGCACTTTGATATGAACTGCATCGATAAGGAGATGAAACAGTCTGATTAACACTCGACTCATTCAAACAGTCCAAGTCTCTGCAGAGTTTATGATTCAGTCACACAACACGGACTCTGTTCATTAACCTTCACATCAAATCAAATCTTAATCTCTGAAACTCAACTCAAATGAAAAGTTTATCTAAAGGGTCATCTTGTTGAGGCAACATCTGAACCAATCAGCTGTTAGATCAGGTGAGAGCCAGGTGTTTCCCATCATGCCCTGGGTCTTACAGTCGGTGGAGAGCCGCTGCAGTGTCTGCCTCTACAAACTGCAGCCACCTCGCTTTCACCACATTATCACTGTCCACATTTGTATGATGTCAGAGGCGCAGGCAGGATGAAGTCCAACACAAAACTACCCAGCATGCATTGTGCGGCAGTCACTGACGGTCAAATCTGCGCAGGCCTGGATCATCTCCACCGAGTCTGATCTGTAACATGAACCTGTGTGTTCAGAGTCTTCCCTGGTGTGAATCAGCTGGTGTGTTTGTTCCTCTCAATAATTCAGCTCCTGAATTCTGAAGGAATTCTGACCAGGAGCAGTTTGAGTCCGCACTGACAGACAACACTGAATCTTCCTGAATCTGACACACTGGAGCTTTAACAGAAACACTTTCCTGTATCCAAGCTCTTCTTTAATGTAGTATGTGGTAACACTTCATAAGACAGCCCGCGTTTTAGAGTGTACCTGACGTCCACTTTCCGGGAGTTAGAGTATAACAACGCGGCCACTTGGCATATACTTCCCCGGGAGTTAGGGTATAGTATATGGTAAGTGACCGGGAGGAGTTATGCTCTAACTCGTGCTCTAACAAAGTGGGCGAGAGGTACACTCTAAAACATGGGCTGTCTTATGAAGTGTTACCTAGTATTTTTCTGACAGAGTATGAAGTGACAGACGCTCTCTGTGATCTTTTGGCCTTGCAGCGGCCTCGAGCTGATGTCATCAGTGCTGGTCATTCAGTCCAGCCTGACCTGAGTCAGCCTCAGCTGTATTCCACTGACTATATGAGTCTTTGTGACGATGCCACATGAACACGTTTCTGTAAATGTGGTGGGACTTAAACTCAGGTAAACCCAGGAAATACAGCCAGTACAGTGAATGTTATTCAGAGTGTGAAGTGAACCTGTGTTACTTTTACAGATCCGGCTGTGTGACCGCCAACGGGACGTAACAGGAAGATTTTCAGAAGGCGGTGTGGACGAACATGTGTCTGTCAGCAGATGGAGAGGTGAGGTACAAGTCAGAGGGTTATTCTCAGGAGCAGAGGTGGAAAGAGTACTGAAAATTTGTACTCAATTACAAGTAAAAGTACTGGTGTTTAAAAAATACTTAAGTAAAAGTACAAAGTACTCTTCTCAGAAACTACTCAGAGTATTAAATACTTTTAACTGATGGATGTTTTATTGTGTCGTCAATAGCAGGCATTCGATTTGATTCACCTGTATAAAATATCAAAAACAGCTCACCTTATACAGTGAAGTTACTGCAGTGATATGACTATTATGAGGCAAGAGTGTAAACACATGGCACACACATGAATACAAGGGGCTCACTGACTCCACAAGAGTCACAGCTTTCCAGTCAGCCCCAATTTATCCAACTGTAATACTGTTTAAGGACCCCAATATGCAGGAATAATAAAATAGAATAGGCGAAATTACAAATACCGCACACAAAATAACTGCGTGGGTTTTGCACAAAACTGCAAGGGATTAGAGTGAAGTGGATGTGTCTGTAAAGGGGTAACACTTATCATACGAAAACATCTTCATTCAGGTATCTTGAAGTAAGAGAACAAGGGACTCCTTGCTCGTGCCCTGTTTTCCATGCTAAACGTTAGCCTGAATTTGGAGCACTATTTACCCCCCTTACCGACAAGCTAACATGACATGGTTAATTTTCATGGTTAATGTTTCATATAACATAGCGTCACTCTAGCACCAAATATAGGCCTGCTGAATGTAGGCCTGTGAGTATTAAATGACTACAGACTTAATTTATTGTAATGACGGTGGTTGTCCAAATATTAACCTAAAACATTTCTAAGAATTGTATGGAGCTACATTAGGGTCAAAAGTTTTGTACTTGAAAAAAATAAAATTTGAAACTGAAAATTGGCGTGGGGGGCGTGGCATCAACTGAGAGGGGTGTGGAATCATGAGTGACAGTGCCTTCAGGGAACGTAGGAACTAAAAAAAAATTCTGACTCAACACTTACATACACCATATTCATGTGACTGACAGTGTAAAAATTGATGCCAGTGACAAACTTCCATTTAGAAATCTGTTTTAGACAGTACTGAGCACCAATTGCGGTATAAGAGCGATAAATTATGACAGATTTAAGTGCTGATATGTCCGATTTCCACATAGCACTGTGAATGCAGCATAGTGTCCACTTCGCTTGCGATGATGGTGTCCAGTCGGTCGGATCAATCTGCTAGAGCCCATACATCCAGCACACAGGTGAGAAATGTTAACTAAGCTTTGGGAAATCATAACAAACATTAAGGGGTCGTTTTTGTGACAACATACATTTTCACAGCTCCATCGTCACGGCCCTGTTGATGCTTCCACATCCAGACGTGTCCCCTGGATGAAACCTTTGAACTTGGGGAAAAGGAAACAATCCTAAAACACCTCCCTACTCACCTGGTGCCACAAATATCTGGATGAGGAAGCATCAACAGGGCCATGATGATGAAGCTGTGGACAATCACACTTTCCAGCTCTGACAAATTCGCCACTTAAAAGACGTCACAAAAAAAATGTATGTATCTCCTTCTCTCTCTCTCTCTCTCTCTCTCTCATCCTATTACTGCATCTTGCTAACTCGGCCATTCTGGATGTCACTAACTCGGCTTCTTCTCCGGAGCCTTTGTGCTCCACTGTCTCTCAGATTAACTCATATCACAGCGGTGCCTGGACAGCGTGACGTGTGTGGTTGTGCTGCTGCCGTGGTCCTGCCAGATGCCTCCTGCTGCTGCTGCCATCATTAGTCATTAGTCATACTTCTACTGTTATTATACACATATGACTATTGTCACACATGTATACTGCCAGATATTAATACATACTTTCAACATATTGTACCACAGTAGCCAGAACTATAACTATAATATTATTACTTTCAATAATGTTGTTGTAAGCTACTGTCATTACCTGCATCTCTCTCTCTGTCTCTCTCTCTCTCTGTCTCTCTCTCTCTCTCTCTCTCTCTCTCTCTCTCTCTCTCTGTCTCATTGTGTCATATGGATTACTGTTAATTTATCATGCTGATCTGTTCTGTACGACATCTATTGCACGTCTGTCCGTCCTGGAAGAGGGATCCCTCCTCAGTTGCTCTTCCTGAGGTTTCTACCGTTTTTTCCCTGTTAAAGGTTTTTTGGGGAGTTTTTCCTGATCAGCTGTGAGGGTCATAAGGACAGAGGGATGTCGTATGCTGTAAAGCCCTGTGAGGCAAATTGTGATTTGTGATATTGGGCTTTATAAATAAAATTGATTGATTGATTGATTGATTGATTGGTTGATTGATTGATTGATTGATTGATTGATTGATTGATTGACTGATTGACTGATTGACTGATTGATTGATTGATATTTTGACACCAAACATTCTGTGAGTTTGTTTGAGACTGTGAAGTCAGTGTGAGGAAAACAAATGTGTGTGTTTGATCTAAAATATTTTACAAAGTAGAAAGACGGAACTCTTTTCATTTGTATGTTGTTTCCTCCATTGTGATGATGCGCTTCCTGCTGGGCTCATCAGAAGCCTGCACTGATGCACAGAGGGAGTGGATAGGGCAAGGGGTTAGGGGCCGGTTTGGGATTGGGCCCCGATGACACCTGAGGCAGCGTGGGGTTTGTCCCCCTGCAACAAGAACACCAGCTGAGGTTCCGGGGTTATTTCTGGCAGACTTCCTGTGGTCATCTCTCTGTTATTGATCCAGCCAATAATCAGTCACATGTCTGATCTGATCACCTGCAGGTTTATCACTCAGGCTGTCGGAAGTCTGTCACCAACAAAATAAAGACTAGAGCAGCTCAACATGCGTTCTTGTGCGGACTTGTGACACGTCATCAGTCACAGCACAAGTACTGTTCCAATTCAAAGTTCACATCTGGCCAAGTTCAGTCCAAATGCCCGGATGTGTTCTCGCCACGCCCCTTTTACTAGGGATACATTGGAGCAGATTTGTGTGGACTTCAGACAGCCAGGTATCTCAGCATGCAATTCGCAACAATCAGGCGCACAATTGTAAGTCGTAATTACCGATATGTTACTGTTGTGTTGTCACAGGACGTAGTGTTTTCATGCGTAGTTCAAACGTCAGACCCGTAGTCAGTGTTTAATATAGAGATAAGATCCACCTTTATTGATCCCACAATTGAGAAATTCCAGTGTTACAGCAGTCAAGGAGAAAGAGTCAGATTAAAGATTTCAAAATTTAAACTTAAAAACTTAAAAACTAGGCATGCAAAATAAGTACAAAAATACAAGAAACGGCAATAAATAACAATAACAATAACAATAAGAATAATAATGATGAGAAGTGGATAATAATGAGGAGGTGATTTCACTGTCACTGGCATCAATTTTTACACTGTCAGTCACATGAATATGGTGTATGTAAGTGTTGAGTCAGAATTTTTTTAGTTCCTACGTTCCCTGAAGGCACTGTCACTCATGATTCCACACCCCTGTCAGTTGATGCCACGCCCCCCACGCCACATCAGGGTCAAAAGTCTGAAACTCATAAAACAGATTTGAAACTGTAAAAAATAAGATCTGAAAGTGAAAAAAAGAGATTTAAAACTGTAAAAATAAGATCTGAACTGAAAAAAATAAGACCTCAAATGTTAAAATATATATGGAAGTGAAAAGTGAAAATAAATTATTCATTCAAAAGAATTACCAAAGTGAATCAAAATTATATTTAACCTGAAAAAACGTTTCATGCACTTATTTTTATTTTGAATATATTGTTGTATTTTTCAAAATTCAAGATCAACACATGAATTTTCAGTTTCAAATTTTATTTTTTTCAAGTACAAAACTTTTGAACCTAATGTAGCTCCATATGTAGCCTCGTGTTTCTTTTTCATTTGCTTGCATGCTACTCTATTCGCTAATATCTATCTAATCCATTGTGATATTGTTACACAGGCGGAGGCCCCCCTGGCAAAGACTTAAGCGCAGTTGCAGAGGTTGTGCTGCGCATACTTGGAGAAGATAACGCCAGCATCTCTGGGTTGGACGGCGGCCAGGATCCAGCTGCGATGAAGCTTGATTTGCTTTCAAAAGGGTGAGTTTCCAAATTATTCCTGTTACAACTGTATAGGGATATTGCGCTGCAGCCTAGGTGAGTTTTGGTGAAAGATATGTGTGTAATTGTTGCTGCATATTTGCCAGGCTACTGTTCAGTAAATGTCTAAAATGTGTGTTTGTTAAGTCATAACCATAACAACAATAGAACCATTTCTGATATTTCAGCCATGTTCTTTATTTTTCAGTTTGGATCAAGATGCACCAAGAGAGTCTCCTGTGTCCCCAGGCATCTTCGATGAGCACTCTCCCTGTGCTTTTGATGCAGTGCAGCCAGGCCCAAGCACTTTGTGTGAGGCAATAGGCATCCATCAAGTGGTGGGTGAAAATAAAAAATCAACTTAAGTTTTTTGCATCTTGAGTATACCGTCTCACTAGCTTTTGTTTTTCAGGCCGGGGTGAGTGATTGTGGCCCAGCAGAGGACCCAGATGATCTGCAGGCACTGCGGAGACAAAAAATGAAGCTGCAAATTAAAGTGTTGCGACTCCAAGAGGAGTACTACAACTTGGCTTTAAAAAAAATAAAAAATACTGAGTGACTAATAAAACAAATTAATTAAAAGGCACTGTGTGTATCTGTGATTTATTGTTATTCTTACCCAAAGTGGAGGTTGGCGAAGTGTTGTCTGAAGGCTGCCCCATCACATGGATGGATATTGCCAGGGACGCTCGAATCTCCATCTCCTCCCTCACTCTGTCTGGAGTATTTCTGAATGCAGAACGCGGAATCTGCGCTTCCCAATTCCTCTCTCCACCACACTTCTTGTGCTTTTGTGTGCCCTGTGACGAGAATATTATTAAACCATATTCTATAAACTTAATTAAACATTTTAAATTTAAAACAATTAGGGATTTCGTTGGGCTAACCTGTTATAGTTCATTTGGCCTGGTGTCTGGCATCTGATAAGGGGTAAGAAGCCAGCGGCGTAAGGGATATCCCTTATCCCCAATTAGGTGACACCCAGGTGGCACAATGTGCCTCTCAGCAGCTGCTTCAGGCCACTTTCACTTAGGATCCTTGTGTCATGGGTGGACCCAGGTAACTTGGGTACCACATCCAAGATGTTGTAGTCTGCATCAAACACTACTTGCGTGTTGATACTGTGGTACCTCTTCCTGTTTACATAAACGCTCTCGTCCACGCTTGGAGCGATGATCCTAATATGTGTGCCATCGATTGCACCGACCGCTCCAGGGAAGCCAGCTGTTTGCATGAATGCAATTTGCTTCTGTTGAATTACCGGGGTGTAGTTGGGAAGTCAGTGAAGCGCATGACGAGGTGAGGAGCAGTAAGGGCCATTATTGTTTCCATAACAATTCTGCTAATTGACGGTTGTGATGGATCCAAATAATCAGCGTTACACTGTTGCATTTTTCCAGTGGCAAAATATCGAAGCATTGTGATGACCTTTAATTTTGCCGTGAGAGCTCTGCTGCGTCACGTTACTGATGAGATGACGTCCCTTATGAAATCTGTGACAATAATAATACCCGCTTTGTCCAAACGATACCGTTTGATCAGCTGCTCGTCATCAAACAAAGTCAGGACATCCTTCGCGCACGTCTCCCTCTCCTCAGTGCCATCCTCTACTGGCAGCTCCTGACCACTTAGGACACCTCCGGAGGTCTCTTAAATATCTTTGGGAGTAGGAGTGATTCTTAGACTTGAGAAGGTTGACAAATAGCTTTGATTCTTAAGTTTGAGAGTAGGACTAAATTTCACAAATTCTGAGCACTTAAGACTAAAATGGCGCTCTAACACGTTTGATAAATACGGCGCCAGGTCTCTGTGTCTGATTCATGGTGATCACAGTGAAACTGGAGCTCATCTCTCTTTTATTCAAAACTTTTGTTCTCACTGTGACCTCTCCCTGCAGCGCCCCCTGTGGACCTTCCTGTTCCCCCTGCTGTATGGAGCATTACATCATTAACAAAGGTGAGCTGTTGCACCTGGAATCTCACTGTGGGTTTTGTTTCTTTTGAGTTCAAACCACATTGCAGTCTGCAGAGACACACTCATCATCTGCTCATGAGTGAAAAAAAATGATCTTAACTTTCATTTATTTATTTATTTATAAAAACTAGAATTACCGCCTTGTGGCTGTACACCTCCAGGAACCAGTCACGTTGCAGTTTCCATCTATGTCTGTTCAGACTCATATGGAGCCATGACAGGATTTGTTGCTTCAAAGAAGCTGTGTAATGGACAGAAAAGTGTTTAATACACAACATGATGATGTCACAGTGATGCTGACCTTTGACCTTTTGGATATAAAATGTCATAACTTCATTATTTTATCCTGTCAGACATTTGTGTCAAGTTTTGTCAGAATTAGTGTCTGAATTCTTCAGTTATGGACAGAAACATGTTTTGTGATGTCAGTTGTTGAATGGTTTTAAGCTCAGTTCATGCGAGAAACAAAGCTGTGGACAAAAAACTGTTCAGCCTAAATGTCTGAATGTAACAATTTAAAGTGAAGTTAATCTTAAAGTTAGTTTTAAACAAAACACAAGAGGAACAACGAGATAAATAATAATGTGCATCTAAACTGAAAGAGTCAACTGAGGCTTTTTATTACTGCACTTTGCGATTTACACTATGAAATGTGAATAACTAACTGGGTCTAATGTTTTCTTTAAGTTTAGCTTGTTCAGATATGGGTTGTTTATAAATAAAACATAAAAATCATAATCAAAAACTAAATTATAAAAATCAAACAATCATCATTTAACGATTTTTTTAAAAAATAACTAAAAAATGAACTAACAAACAAACAAAGTGCAAAGTTCAATAGTTTTAATATTTCCTTTATTGCAGTCAGGAACTGTGAGAAAAACACAATTGTATCAATCTTTGAAGAAACTATAAATTTTCGCGAATATACTGTTAGCACCACCTGATCCACTTGAAGAACCTGTCGCACCTGTAGGACCTGTAGGACCTGTCTTTACTGATGGACCTGTCTTTACTAATGGACCTGTCTTGTCTGCGTCTTTTCTCCTTTCTTCCATAATGAACGTCTCAGCCATCCTGAACATGTCATCAGTGTAGTGTCCTCCACCACTGGCTGACACCATCTCATCTACTTTACTCAGGAAGCTTCTGACCTGCTCTCTGCTTTTTTTGGTTTTATTGTCAAACACACAGAATCGACCCCCGCACATGGAGACCAGGTCTGACACGTGTCTGTTGGACCTGATCAGACTATCCATAGTTTGACCTTTTAGATCGTCTCCATGAGTGAACAGGACCATGGAGTATTTAGAGGCACCTCCCTCAAACAGTTTGGGAAGTATCTCAAACAGTTTGATGTCTTCTTTTGTGATTCTGCCTAATCTGACCACAAAGACAAAAGCATGAGGTCCTGGACTGGCCTTCACTACTGACTTCATGATCTCCAGGTACAGCTGTTCAGGAGTCAGAACAGCATCAGTGAATCCAGGAGTGTCGACCACTGTGACCTGACGACCCTCCACTGTGGCTGATTCAGAGACTGTCTCAGTACTGACTGAACCAAAGCCACAGCCTGATTTGAACTTTTCAGATCTTAGGATGGTGTTTCCTGATGAACTCTTTCCTGCTCCAGGTCGACCCAGCAGCACGATCCTCCTGTCTCTGGAGACATCAGCTGGAAGACAAAAGACAGAAAAACAGATGATAAATATCACAAAAAAAATGCTCTAGCTTTCTTGAGATATCACATTCATATGAATGGGACAGACAGACAACCTGACAACATAATGCCTCTGGTCATGGCTTTCAGCGGCACGGAAGCATATGAAGTTTGAATTTTCTGATTCTACCTTCTTAAATGTGAATATTTCTGGTTTCTTTACTCCTCTGTGACAGAAAACTGAATATTTTTGGGTTGTAGGGAAAAGCATGACTTCTGAGGACTTCATCTTGGGCTTTGGGAAACACCAATCAACCTGTTTAATCATTTAACAATTTATTGCCCAAACAATTACTTTATCATAAAAATAAATGACTGATTAATCAACTATCAAAAAAATGTTAGTTACAGCCCTAGATGGAAGAAGTTAATGTAGTGAAGTAAAACTCTGCTGACCTTTGTTTTCAACATGGAAAACAACCAGTACAAATCTGGTGTGTGTTGGTTTTAACCAATGATCCATTTACAATGAAAAAAAGTCTAAACATCCAGTCTCTTTTACACTTCCTTCTCAAAGCTGGAATATCACACTGTTATTCCTCCTCACTGTTCTGTATAAAGGGAACGATCACAGACTGCAGGGACAGAGTTGTCTCGCCTTTAAGGCGACGTCAGAGGTAGTAAGAGCATCAGACCAATGTCTGTATAAACAGGACAGTCGGTGGGATGGGACCATGGACAGGACAGATGTGACGTTTTGATGACGTGTTATGTGTGCGACCCATTGCAGGAGATTTAAAAAGCAGCTGTTAGCAGCTAACTCAAAGAAGAAGAACAGCAGCTGTTAGCAGTTAAAATTTATTATTATTATTATTAGTTATTATTATTAGTTAGCAGCTAACTCAAAGAAGAAGAACAGCAGCTGATAGCAGTTAGCAGCTAACTCAAACAGTGAGGTCCAGGAGCTACTTACCCTCCGAGCAGAGGGACATATAACAGGGACGCTAAAGGATTGTTACTGACATGTGATGTCATTGTTATTGTTTATAAAGAGCTGCTGACACGTATGTTATATGTCACACTAGAGGATGATGCTGTTGTGTTACATGTCACGCCTCTTTTGATCCTGTGATGTCATCATGCTCGCTGAAGCCACATGATGCCGTTGTCGTTTGGTTCTGTGTAACAATACAACTAAGGTGTAAACAAGAGACTTCGTAGCAGCTCTGCAGCGCCATCTAGGTAGGAAGGTAAGTCAGTCGGTCAATAGGTAAGAAAGTAGCTATGTAGATCGGTCTGTAGGTAGGTAGATTCATATGTCGGTCAGACGGTAGGTAGGTAGACAGATTTTCCGATCATGAAGGACACATAAAACTGCTTCGCCTGAAGACATTTATCACATCTACAGCTGTCGAGGATTAAATTACACAAGAAAGCCACAGGCTCATTTCCATTGTGATCCTCTGGAGAGAGATCCGGGGCGAGATGCCAGGTCTGGTGAGACTGACAGGCACTAATACAATATCCATATAATTACATAAAGAAATATACAAAACATAAAATGACAACACATTTCATTAACTTTTTAAAAGGTCCCTGCTCTGACAGACTATTTGCTCGCCATTTCTTCAAAGCCTGATCTAAATTTCTCTCTGCTTCAGTCAGGTTCAGGGATACTGGAAGTTTATGCCATTCAATTCAATTTAAGTAAGGATTCATTTTTGGTTTTGATAATGAGGACACTGTATGTCAGTCTCTACATAACACCATCCAAAGCCACCATATAATATAAAGTACATGTAAGAATTAAATCACACAGTACCTGAGGGACCAGGTTGTTGTTGGGGTGAGAGGTGGCCTGACTTCACCAGCAGCTGTCTGACTTGTTCTTCATCATCATCATCATTGTTGAAGAGGTGATATGCCCCCCCAAACATTTTAACAACATCTGGAAGTGTAGCTTCTTCTTCATCTTCAAAGATAAAGTCGTCCAACGTCTTGTCCTTTAAAGCATCACCACCAGTGAAGAGCAGGTAAGTGTTTTTCATCCCCCGAGGCCCGATGATTTCCTGAGCTGTCCTCACAGCCCTCTGGTCCTCCTCTGTGAACCTTCCAACTCTGAGCACCACCAGAAACAGACAACGTCTGGAGGACTGCAGGAGCTCCTGACACAAGACTTTAATCTCATCTTTGTACTTGGTGTCTAATATTCCTGGAGTGTCGATCACTGAGATGTGTTGCCCGAACACATATTCTGTTTCCTCAGAGATACGTTTCGTCACTGGTTTTAAGGACAGCTTCGACTCAAATCCTCGTCGTCTTAAAATTGTGTTTCCTGAAGCACTTTTACCGACTCCAGTTTTTCCAAGCAGGACCATGGTGAGAGGTCGAGGCTGATCTCGGTTCATGTACGAGGATCAGAAAACCTGCAGGAGAAAAGGAACAGATTCAGTTACACAGACTTTAATTTGATTTGTAGAAATCACATGTGTGATGGGGAGACACAGTGTTGGTCCTCTCTGAACTTCAACATGATTTTACACAGTCAGATGCTTTTTACGATGAGCTACCCAGCGACTGTATTTCCATTGAAGAGGTGTTTAAAAAAAACACCTCTGGTCAGCAGTGACAACAAGACGTCCAGAAATGGTTCAAAAGTGAACGTTTTTTCACCGACTGTTTGTAGATGTTGATTGAACATTCTCATTTAGACCATATTTCACCAAGATTTGCAACAGTGAGATTTTTCATCCTCCACAGTGTGCAAATAATAGTCTGTCGTCATTTTGCAGCCAAACTAAGAAAATCCCAGTGACATATGGTCACCAGGACCATATTGTCTGGTGTATAGTGTACTGTATTGTTCCATATTTATGACATGTTGTATGAAACATTGTATGTCTTGAAATTATGTCATTGTATAGACCACATTTCATCCACCAGTGCAATATGAATTTGGAGAAATACCTTCACACACTAATCAGTACTGCCTCTCTTTTAACATAAAACTCAACACATTATCATAATAATTTAATTTAAATTGTAATTTTGACACGTTACTGATACAACCACATTTAAATGGTTGAAAAGAGCTCTCAGACGGTCAGACTGAATATCAACCAGTTTTCAACTAGAAATCAATGTTGAAATTCCATTTGATGTTCACTGGGACAAATCAGCTGTGAGGGTCATAAGGACAGAGGGATGTCGTATGCTGTAAAGCCCTGTGAGGCAAATTGTGATTTGTGATATTGGGCTTTATAAATAAAATTGATTGATTGATTGAAAATGTGTTAATGGCAGCACAGTGGTGCAGTGGTTAACATTGTCACCTCATAGCAACAGGGTTCCTGGTTTGAACTCAGGGTGGGGGAGCTCGTCTGTGGAGTTTACATGTTCTCCCTGTGTCAGCGTGGGTTTCCTCCAGGTGCTCCCACATGTTCTCCCCGTGTCAGCGTGGGTTTCCTCCAGGTGCTCCGACATGTTCTCCCTGTGTCAGCGTGGGTTTCCTCCAGGTGCTCTGACATGTTCTCCATGTGTCAGCGTGGGTTTCCTCCAGGTGCTCTGACATGTTCTCCCTGTGTCAGCGTGGGTTTCCTCCAGGTGCTCTGACATGTTCTCCATGTGTCAGCGTGGGTTTCCTCCAGGTGCTCCGACATGTTCTCCATGTGTCAGCGTGGGTTTCCTCCAGGTGCTCTGACATGTTCTCCCTGTGTCAGCGTGGGTTTCCTCCAGGTGCTCTGACATGTTCTCCCCGTGTCAGCGTGGGTTTCCTCCAGGTGCTCTGACATGTTCTCCCTGTGTCAGCGTGGGTTTCCTCCAGGTGCTCCCACATGTTCTCCCTGTGTCAGCGTGGGTTTCCTCCAGGTGCTCCGACATGTTCTCCCTGTGTCAGCGTGGGTTTCCTCCAGGTGCTCTGACATGTTCTCCCTGTGTCAGCGTGGGTTTCCTCCAGGTGCTCTGACATGTTCTCCATGTGTCAGCGTGGGTTTCCTCCAGGTGCTCCGACATGTTCTCCATGTGTCAGCGTGGGTTTCCTCCAGGTGCTCTGACATGTTCTCCCCGTGTCAGCGTGGGTTTCCTCCAGGTGCTCCGACATGTTCTCCATGTGTCAGCGTGGGTTTCCTCCAGGTGCTCTGACATGTTCTCCATGTGTCAGCGTGGGTTCCCTCCAGGTGCTCCGACATGTTCTCCATGTGTCAGCGTGGGTTTCCTCCAGGTGCTCCGACATGTTCTCCCTGTGTCAGCGTGGGTTTCCTCCAGGTGCTCTGACATGTTCTCCCTGTGTCAGCGTGGGTTTCCTCCAGGTGCTCTGACATGTTCTCCCTGTGTCAGCGTGGGTTTCCTCCAGGTGCTCTGACATGTTCTCCCCGTGTCAGCGTGGGTTTCCTCCAGGTGCTCCGACATGTTCTCCCTGTGTCAGTGTGGGTTTCCTCCAGGTGCTCCCACATGTTCTCCCTGTGTCAGCGTGGGTTTCCTCCAGGTGCTCTGACATGTTCTCCATGTGTCAGCGTGGGTTTCCTCCAGGTGCTCCGACATGTTCTCCCTGTGTCAGCGTGGGTTTCCTCCAGGTGCTCCCACATGTTCTCCATGTGTCAGCGTGGGTTTCCTCCAGGTGCTCTGACATGTTCTCCATGTGTCAGCGTGGGTTTCCTCCAGGTGCTCCGACATGTTCTCCCTGTGTCAGCGTGGGTTTCCTCCAGGTGCTCTGACATGTTCTCCCTGTGTCAGCGTGGGTTTCCTCCAGGTGCTCTGACATGTTCTCCCTGTGTCAGCGTGGGTTTCCTCCAGGTGCTCTGACATGTTCTCCCCGTGTCAGCGTGGGTTTCCTCCAGGTGCTCCGACATGTTCTCCCTGTGTCAGCGTGGGTTTCCTCCAGGTGCTCCCACATGTTCTCCCTGTGTCAGTGTGGGTTTCCTCCAGGTGCTCTGACATGTTCTCCCTGTGTCAGCGTGGGTTTCCTCCAGGTGCTCCGACATGTTCTCCCCTGTGTCAGCGTGGGTTTCCTCCAGGTGCTCCGACATGTTCTCCCTGTGTCAGCGTGGGTTTCCTCCAGGTGCTCTGACATGTTCTCCCTGTGTCAGCGTGGGTTTCCTCCAGGTGCTCTGACATGTTCTCCCTGTGTCAGTGTGGGTTTCCTCCAGGTGCTCTGACACGTTCTCCCTGTGTCAGCGTGGGTTTCCTCCAGGTGCTCTGACACGTTCTCCCTGTGTCAGCGTGGGTTTCCTCCAGGTGCTCTGACATGTTCTCCCTGTGTCAGCGTGGGTTTCCTCCAGGTGCTCTGACACGTTCTCCCCGTGTCAGTGTGGGTTTCCTCCAGGTGCTCTGACATGTTCTCCCTGTGTCAGCCTGGGTTTCCTCCAGGTGCTCCGACACAGGTGCTCCAGCTTCCTCCCACAGTCCAAAGACATGCAGGTTAACTAAATTGTCCGTAGGTGTGAGTGTGAATGGTTGTCAATGGAAAAAAAAAAGTCTGCACCACAAGCAAACTCTCTGGAGGTCTGCAGACAGTCCACTTTGTGCCCCTGTGGCCTGGATGAATTACAGATTTGAAGCCCTCAGCTCTCACCAACAAAGTGTGTGACGGAGGCAGAGCGGAGCAGAGTCTCTTCTCACAGCACAAAGTGTCTGAATTAACAAACAGTCAGTGCTGAGTGGTGTAAAGTGACTTCTTTAGTCTGGTACAGAGTGTTTTAGGTTCAGTCTTTGACTTCGGGTGAAATTCTTTATAAATCAATCAATTTTATTTATAAAGCCCAATATCACAAGTCACAATTCGCCTCACAGGGCTTTACAGCATCTGACAAAGACGAGGAGGTGCTGAGCGCTGTACCGTAACTGCACCAATACACGCGCATCAAAATCGAAAGAGCCCCTGGTCAGTCCAGGAAATGAAGGAAATGTTTCTCCCAGTAATAAAGCAGACTAATATATGCTGTAGATAAACTGTATTCATACTGACAGATTTACCTGCTCAGGTGTTAAAAACGTCATCTACACACTGGAGGACTACACAACTAAAGATAACTCACCTGAAAACGACACGGAGCGTCACACCGACGACATTTCTGCTTCACAACCGCGTTTCTCTCTGCGGAGGAAAAATGTACCTCTTCAAAATAAAAGCTCCATGACGTCATCGTCACACAATTTAGTTTATTCTTCGGTTGAGACTGTTGAATGAGCTGAACTCATTTTCATGTCTGAAGCAGAGCTGAGCACAAAATCAAACTATTACATCTGATTATTTCATTAATCCTTCACTGAGGGGAAATCTGATCAGCTGTTTCAATTAAAGAATAAACGATAATCCAATCTGGAAATGGCAGAAAACTTTTGTTCACTTACGTCATCTTAACAAGAGGACTTTACTCATCCTGAGGATCCTATTGATCCGCTTTACCAGCTGCAACATATCACTGATCAAATGCATCAATGCACCAATTAAAATACAGTAATATGATGTAGAGTATTCTGCAGGATAGGCACCTTTACTGCTGACAGTGTGGTATTACTACATTTACTGCAGTTAGTGATGTGAGTGTGTCTGTTTCTGTTCATGTGCCTTCTTTGAAACAGGATGTTGTTCTGATCATAAAACTAACACTTGTGTCTTGTGGACTTGTTTCTCACTACGAGAGCTCGTAATGCTGACATCACAAAAGAACCAACGAAACATTCAACAATTTAAATTAAACGAAGCAGTTTCTGGTGTGTTTCTGGTTATTTGTACAAAATGAATCAAACAAACAAACAGATCAACAGATTATCAATATATCAGAATCATGTTAAACTAACCAACCAACAGAACAAAAAGTTAAACGCATTCAGAAATCACGTTTCACCTTTTAATGAATTTTTTTACCATAAACTTCAACTTATTGTCCTCTATGTAAAAAAAGTGTCAGAATTTATCAACTTAAACTAAATAATTAATGAATGATTCTAAAAATCAATATCAATTAAATATCATTAGTGGTTATTTATTTTAACCCTTTATGGTACACATTATGATGCCAGTGAGAAAAAAACAGTTTGATTTTTTTAAACATGCTTATAAGATATTTTTCATGAAGTTCCATGAAGTTAAGGGACGAAAAAAAAGAGGGTTAATGTTTAAAACCTGAATAATAGTTCTCATGGAAAATAAAAAATATTCAAAAACCTTAAAGTTTAATATTCCTGCCATTTGAAATAAAATAAAACATGAAAAATAGAATCTTTTCATCAGTTGAATTGTCTGAAGGTGAATGAGTTTCAGCAAACTTCATAACCATCTCCAAACCAGTCTGGTCATTAGTTAGTGTGTCAGTGTGCTGCTGTGTGTCCATACCGACAGACTGGATGATGTCACCGTTGGTTTTGCTGTCAGCAGCTTGTCTAAATTCTGATTCGTCCTCACTAACATCAGCTGGTAGGGATAATTAAACCCTCTTCTTCTTTGAAGAGTCAGAAATAATATCACATTCATTCTGTAAATGATGAAATGTTTGTAAAATCTAATGATCGGGTGTGTGTTCTGCAGAGAGCACTCAGGGTGCCTCTGTAATAGTGACTGTATGCAGTTAGACTTCATATTGTTCACATTATTAAACTGATCCAGGTTCATCTGTAGACACAAAAAGAAAAAGACGATGACTGCTTTGCATTTGAACAGAATATAAATCCAAAGCCTGAAAACTAAGGTCAGAAAGTGACCCTAAATAACACTGCATGTGGTCTTATTTTGAAATAAAGAGTTGAAACATGAGCTGGGTTCATGTGACTGGCTGAATGTTGATCATGTGATTTACAGTAACAGTTCAGGCTTGTTTACTGGGACAGGAGAAGTGAAGTGATGATGACATTAAGGGTCAGTGTCGGTGTGGGAATATAAAAAAAAGAAAATGTGCAGACATCAGAGTTGATGCAGAGAAAAGAACATTTAATTTGTTTTAAACAAGATTTGAACTTCTTTTACATTGAAGAGAAAAAACAAACCCATTTGATGTTTGGATTATTTATTCACATTAGGAATCATCACACTTTGTTCATTTGTCCGTCAGTATAATCAGTAAAATGGTTGAAGCTGTTGTCCAAGTGAGTGCGCAGTTTGTGGAACAACATGGCTGATATCAGGTTTGACTGTCTCACAGGGACAAAATGGCGCTGCTGTTTTATCTGCCACACCCCTAAACTTCTCCTGAGAGACAGATATCGCTGACTCTGACATATTAACAGACATTTCCTCTCTAATGAAACAGAGAGAGTTTACAGTGATGAAAAACTAAACCTTAACCCAACACTGACCGAGAGCAGAGGCTGTGTTCGAGTCCAGCAGGAAACCACGTCAAGTTTGACAGATTCAGATGAATCGCTTCCTGACACGGCCTTCAAAATAAAATCGTCTGATTATTTCAGACTTGTGATGACAATAATTTCGACCACACAGAAAGTTTGCTCTGATCAATTTGTCTTAATAAAAAACACTTCTGTGTTCGGATGTCGCCTGAAACACGTTTCATGTTTGTTTTGTTAATGTTTTATTTTATTTGAGTTTTATGTTGTAGACCGGATATAGGTAGTATTTTGGGGAGGTGTTGAGAGTGGAACAGGACCCGACAGCAGCTGTGATGGCAGAAAGTGTAAAATCTAGTAAGTTTGGATTAACCTATTGATCGTTTTTTAAATATTGATTGATCGATGACGTCATTCTCAGTTCGACAGTTAAACGAGTCAGACTCAAAGTGTGAGTTTACTGCGTGTGATCTGTTGTGTTAACTCGGTCAGTCGTCACACTTTCAATGTCACTATAATTGAGCTGCTTCTTCTTTATGAAAAGCTGCTGATTAAACGTTACTGATGGTTTTATTGATCCACATCTGCGAATGTGTGTTTTTCTTGTTGAAGTGTTTCCTTCTTAAAATGTTACTTTCACTTTCAGGTTGGTGAAAGGAGGTAAAGATGGCGCGAGAAACAAACAGAACTCTGCCCAAGTGACAGACCGTTGAGAAAACCTGTTTAACAGGGTCATCATGTAATTGCACTGATCAATGATATGAATTCATACATTTACAATGATGATATGGAAAATATCTAAATTAGCTTCAGACGACAGGAATGAAGTCAAACATGAAAATAGCTGTAAAGACCGTTAACTCATAAATATCCCATCAGACACGCCGGCTGATGACTGACAGTGTGACAAATATTTTTTAGATTAAAGTTTTCTGGATTTTTTTTGATAGAATATGTAATTATCTAAATTAATTATTTAATTAGTCATTTTTAAAATTCCTGTTTCTCTGTGTTGACATATCAGGGTCAAATGTGACTCTTTCATCACTCCATTTCTCACCTGAGGAGCTCTCTGAAGGTCTGCGATGCTCTGTGAAGAAGTTTTATCTTAACCAGGACTTTGGGCCCGTCCCAATACCCCCCCTTAGCCCTACCCCTACATTTGCGCATTCCCGTGAGGGGTAGTGGTGTCCCAGTTCCTTTTGGCGTGTAGGGGTAGGGGGCATAATATATATAACATATATAACAACTCATTTGACCGATGACTGATATCCATATATCCACTTTTACCTTCCTAATTTCAGTGATCATCATCATCAAGTCTTGACTGTTCGTTTTAAAGCTGTGATCGGCTGATACTGATGACATGCAGATATTATCATGCATCCCTGCTGTTTAATAATCAGGGACAGCACACATTAACATTGAATGCATTTTTTATGACTCTGCTCAGGTGTTATTCTATTTACAGTTTTGAACTGTGGGCATTTAAATGTTTTAAGTGTTTGTTAATAATAAATGAATTTGTTATTTATCATCAATTTGTTTTCTCTCTGTCTGAACAGTCCTGGGGGGAAGAAGAAGAAGAGACAGTAAGGACGAACCTCCAGGTCTGAAATTTCCATCAGTTTGTTTGAACACAAACATCAGAACTTCTGTGTTTTACCGTTTGTTCACTTCTAGATGTGATTTAACATTTCAACACAGGTTAGTATTATTGATGATTCTTTGTAGGGAGTCAGACTGTCCTCTGTAGGAAACTGTGATACTTAACATTTAACAGCAACAAGGTGTCAAACTCCTGAATTTAAATTCCCTAAAAATGTAGAATTTAAGAAGTGACACATGAGAGGGAGCAAGGTCCTCTATTGGAGATCTATCCATCCATTTTCTAACTGCTTATCCCCTTGAGGGTCACAGGGGGCTGGAGCCTATCCCAGCTGACACTGGGCGAGAGGCAGGGTTCACCCTGGACAGGTCACCAGACTATCACAGCGCTGACACATAGAGACAGACAACCATTCACACTCATATTCACACCTACGGACAATTTAGAGTCACCAATTAACCTGCATGTCTTTGGACTGTGGGAGGAAGCTGGAGCACCTGACATCTAGTATAGTAACTGTTGCTGAGTGGCGTGTAATCGAGTAAAAAGAAATCAAAAGTAATCAGATAATGATCCGATCGTAGAAAGGAGGAGAGCTATAAGTGCTTAAACAGAACTAGTGTGGGTTAAGACTTGGAAGTAGACGTTAAAGCAACTGAAGTGAGAAAGCAGGCTAGCAGAATCCACCAGAGCAGCACAGAGACGCTGTCACAGAAACACCGGAAATGACACAACTCGCTTACCGCAATACGTCAGCACGCCAGCCTGTTTCCATGACATACGACAGTGTATACTTTAGTGTGAGTAGTGTCATATCTGCACATTACAGCTCGGCCTGTCTTTTCCTTATGCTTGACTTCATCACATCATCAGTACTCTGTTCTGTTGCAGACCTGTCAGACCTGAGGGTGGTTCTGCTCGGAAAAACTGGAGCAGGAAAAAGCTCCACTGGAAACACCATACTGGGAAGAGACGCCTTCAGTGAAGCTGTCAGTCACTATTCAGGTAACACACACACACACACACACTGTCAGTCACCTGTGTGTACCTGAGTTAATCCGGCGTCTTCTCTGTCCTCAGTCACCAGACAGTGCTGTAAGCAGACAGGTGAGGTGTTCGGCAGACAGGTGACCCTCGTCGACACTCCAGGACTCTTTGACACTTCTGAGGCTGAACACACCGTGAAGAGAGAGATCTCCAAATGCATCAACATGTCGGCCCCGGGGCCCCACGCCATCCTGCTGGTCATCAAGCTGGGGCCCTTCACAGCAGAGGAAAGAGACGCCGTCAAGAAGGTGGAGGAGATCTTTGGGGAGGACGCCTGGAAGTACACCATCATCCTCTTCACACACGGAGACAGAGTCACGTCAGACTTCAGACCGCTGCAGGAGGCGGGACCTGAGCTGCAGGAGGTCCTGAGGAAGGCAGGAAACAGGTATCGCATCTTCAACAACGTCAAAGTCAACGATCGTGGACAGGTCCTGGATCTGCTGGAGAAGGTGGAGGAGATGGTTGGTGCCAACGGAGGAGAGTTTTACTCCAACTACACCTACCAGGAGGTGGTGACGATGCTGCGTCAGAGAGAGGCCGAGCTCACAGAGTTCTACAAGAAGAAAGTGGAGGAAGAAATCAAACGTGTGGAGTCAAAGTACCAGAAGAAGCTGAGTGAAGCTCAACAGGAGCGTCAGAAGGTGGAGGAGAGGCTGCAGGCTGAGCTGCAGGAGGTGAAGCGCTACTATCGGGTTTTAGAGAGCGGAGTCCGTCAGGTCGTGGAGCAGACGGTGCCGACTGACTCCTTCAGTGAACTTCTTTCCCAGTTTAATGAGACTCAGAGGCTAAAATTCACTTCTTAACCCTATGGGCATGAACAACGCATAGTGCGTCCAAATTCACACCTGTTCTTCTCTCTGGATTTTCTCTGCAACCGTTCTTCATAGCGAGAAGCCACGCATATCATGTAAAAAAGCGGAACTGCAGCTTTCCGACAAGACCAGAGAACAGAGACGTAAGTCAAGATCATGTCGACAAGAAAAAATTTTTTTACTGCAAAGTGGCAAATATTATCTTGGAGGACATCATTGCACTTGGTTGACTAATTTTCTATGATCTTAGATGTAAATATTGCATGTTTCTTTCAGATAAAACACATTTTTGACTTGTGAATGAGTCAATGGAATTTCTTGCAATAATGAAAAAATATTGGCAATCATGTCCGCCTGGCACAAACCACATGTTTTGGACAGCTGTGAAGTGACAGAATGTCCCAGCATCATGGTTCTTATATTGCCAGATTCCAGAGAGTCTCCCCTCTTCATATATGGCAGAATATGTCTGTTTCCAACTTGCTATGCTGAGATACATGTAAAAATGAAAGAATTTAGTCACACGGATTTGTTTTTTTCATTGATATAAAAATTAATATAAAATACAGGCACATAGAAGGACATGAAATGATGGCAAATCTGGTTAGCCCAGATTGTCCTGAAAAGAACAAGATATAGCATGTGTATGTAGCCTTTATAATGACTGTGATATGAGCTTAAAAGTAAAGGCAGTAAAAATACCCCCAAAACGCCTAGGGCCCAAAGGGTTAAAGCTGCTGATTAGTGCTAATCTAATCACAGTCGTGATGTCAGGCTGTGCGATGACATAATCACATAAAAGGCTGCGATTTGCGATTTAATGTAACGTTAACGTGTGCGCCTGTGAACGTGACTGCCTCTCCTGTAGTGTGTGGAGTTTGTTGACATCAAACAATCAATCAGTCAATCAATCAATCAATCAATTTTATTTATAAAGCCCAATAAGACAAATCACAGTTTGCCTCACAGGGCTTTACAGCATACGACATCCCTCTGTCCTTATGACCCTCACAGCTGATCAGGAAAAACTCCCCAAAAAACCCTTTAACAGGGAAAAACATCACGTCCACAAGCTATCCTGGTGTGTGCAGCACGTATGGTCAGGTGACCAGCCGGCGTGCAGCAGTGACCAACACAGACACTGAAGAACAGCATGAGCTCGACCATGAACAGGCTGAGTTGGTGGCAAAAAAAATGCAACATCTATCACATGGCGATACTTTGGATTCTGGTACGGCGACGTTGAACAGAAAGACGTGCTGTGTAGAAGTTTAAAAGTTAAAGTCACCACGTCAACACAACCAATCTATATCAGCACTTGAGACAGCACAGAGAGAAGTAGGAAGCATGCATGCATGGGGCGTCGGTAGTAGTGGATAGTGCCGGCGCCCCATGTACAATGGCAATGCTTCGCCGCAGCAGTCGCAGGTTCGACTCCGGCTTGCAGCTATTTGCTGCATGTCACCCCCCGCTCTCTCTCTCTCTCCCCCATTTCACTCTATCATGTACATTAAAGGCAAAAAGCCCGAAAAAATAATCTTTAAAAAAAAAAGGATGCATGTGAGAAAAAGACGAGCCGTGTAACGTTCAAGACAAAGAGACAACTGAAAGACACCAGAGCCTCATAAAACAACATCCAAGCACAGTTACACAAACATGTGTAAGTGTCACAGGGAAATCACGGACTCCATAACAAACTATATAATAAATGAAAAACTGAGCAACTTTGCTCGCTCCGCTGTGTGTACAGTGTCGTGCTGCGCTGCTGTGTGAGCAGCGTGTTTGACTGTGCTCAGTCTGTTGATGGTCATTGACACACTGTCTGTCCATAACAATAACTCTGTCAGGTCAGTGCCCCCTGATATAATGTAGGGAAACACTGAGTCAAGCAACAAGACTCATGATACCATTTATTTATTATACTGTGATTGCAATCGCAAATCGCGATAATGTCCACTCAAATCGCAATCGCACATTTTTCTCAAATCGTGCAGCACTACTGCTGATGCTTTCACTGTCCAACTTTGATCAAGTTCTCTGGGATTCAACAGGAGACATAAAATTTGGACTTTGGAAATATATCTTGGTTCTTTTGTATTCATGTGATGAACTGTGTACAGAATTAAAATCAGCAGGGATTTTAATACAGAATAAAAGAATAACATTTCTGTAAAAAAAAATGAGCTCAGTAAATTTTACCATGACGTGTTATTTGAGGAGAACTTTCATATTCCACTTAATAATGATCGTAAATTTAAATTTTCAACTCTAGAGATATAATGTTAAAAGCTGCAAACATGTCTGATTGTGATTGCTATTCTAAGTACTTTTCCATCATAATCGCTGTGATTTAAACATATCATATATCTATATATATCTTTTTTAAATTTGTGGTGTTGTAACAAAATAAAACCTGTTGTAACTTTTTTCAAAAGAAATAAAAGTGTCCTCCCATGAATATAAACCAGTACCTGTGTTTCTCCAGGAGTATCTGTACCTCAGCTGCAACAGGCCTTTAATTTTTAATTCACACCGTTTGAGAAGTAAATTTGGTTTCACTCTTTCTCATCTGCCTCTTTGCCTTGGAACAGTTTTGTTAGAAGTTAAGTAATAATTAGATTTATCTTTTCTCAGTGAGGTGGTGCATTTATTTATTAGCTGTCTGAAAGTAAACCAGTGGGAGGGGACCCCAGAGTGTTTAGCCAGGGACCAGGCTTTGTTCTTATTGCAGTGGATTTGATAGTTCAGAGGTGGACCCAGGGCCTCATCTGATCTTTTATTATTAACTTCTTGGTTGAAGCATGTCTCTACCTTTCTTTGCATCAGGCTGTTGAGATGAAGAGTTCCTAACAAGGCTTTTATTATGAAACATTTGCTGGAACAAGTTGTTATAAATTCAGTGACTTGCACAGCTCTCATTTGGTACTTCAAATGTAAATACTGCCATCTTGTGGCATGTGTATGGTACTACAAATTAATTTTGTGTGGGACATTAACACACTCACGGTGACTGAGACAGTAACACTTCAAATGATCCAGAAGAACAAAGTGTTGAAAATAATGTGATGATAATGTTGAATTTATTAAATCACAGTGGTGGACATGTACATTATACTCAGTTCATACACACATTATGTCCAGACCCTGCACTTTGTATCACTTGTTATGACAGTGTCGAGTGGAAGCAACTCCCCGATAAAAAAAAAAAAAAACAGTTTAAATAAAAGTACAAAGATAAAATAACAGAATCATAATAAAGCTCCCTACATAAGTTCACTTTATATTTATTTATCAATAATAATAATAATCATAGTTGAAAAATAAACACCGGACGACAGTGGACGATGAACTAACGGTGAGCTGAGGTGAAAACAAGCTGATCTCTGATTGGTCATCACACGTAGACATCTTCTACATCCTCAGACATCTGCTCTGTGATTGGTGTTTCCATGGAAACAACAGGATGACATGGAACTGTAGAGAGGAGAACAAGTTAAGCGGCCTTCACATGATAAGAACAACACGCTTCGCTCACCGCCAAGTGCAGTGCAGTAAACTCGGTCAAAGTTCAAATAATTTCAACTCTGAGCGCAGCGCTCAGGCAGAAAATCCGAGCGGTGTGCGACGCCAAGGGTAGCGGTGCTGCTTTGTCAGGTGTTGCCGCCCTCTCCATAGACAAACAATGGGACAGCCAGCGCAAAGCGGTTTTACAGCTGATCATGTGTAGAGGCCTTTAGCATCTGTTAGCTTCTGTGTGTGTGTGTGTGTGTGTTACCATAATGAGACTCCTGCTTCTCCTCTATAGCTTTCCCCTTGTCGCCATGGTGACCGTGCATTGTCACATAAACATTTTCCTCCAATGGACCTGAAACACCACAGCAGATTATAATTCATTTCTATTGTTATCAACAGACTATAATCTGTCATTTTTATCGTAAACAGATTATAATCTGTCATTTCTATTGTTATCAACAGATTATAATCTGTCATTTCTATTGTTATCAACAGATTATAATCTGTCATTTCTATTGTTATCAACAGACTATAATCTGTCATTTCTATTGTTATCAACAGATTATAATCTGTCATTTTTATCGTAAACAGATTATAATCTGTCATTTCTATTGTTATCAACAGACCATAATCTGTCATTTCTGTTGATATCAACAGACTATAATCTGTCATTTCTATTGATATCAACAGATTATAATCTGTCATTTCTATTGATATCAACAGACTATAATCTGTCATTTCTATTGTTATCAACAGATTATAATCTGTAAACTGAATCAATATCAGTATAACTGTTAATTAATGTCAGCAGGATATAAATTTATTAACTTTTTAAACAATGAATCTTTTAAGATTTTAAAGACGCAGGTTTCTGTGTCTCTGATTGGCTGATGTACCTGTGGGGTTTGTCCTCTGGCTCCTCCTCCTCCTCCTGAGGATGAAGAAGATGATGAAGAGCAGCAGCAACAGGAGGAAGCAGCAGACCAACACAGACACCACCACACTGCTGCTGCTGCTGCTGCTGGGGTCTGGGGACCGACAGACAGACGGACAGAGAGATAGTAAAAATGTATGTGTGTGACAGAGAAGACTATGGGGACAGAGAGGGGACTATGGGGACAGTAGGGACAGAGAGGACAGAGTGGACAGAGAGGGGCAGTGAGAACAGAGGGCACTATGGGGACAGTAGGGACAAAGGGAACAGAGGGGACAGTAGGGACAAAGGGAACAGAGGGGACAGTGGGCACTATGGGGACAGTAGGGACAGAGGGAACAGTGGGGACTATGGGGACAGTAGGGACAGGGGGAACAGAGGGGACAGTGGGGACTATGGGGACAGTAGGAACAGGGGGGACTATGGGGATAGAGGGGACAGAGGGGATTATGGGGACAGTAGGGACAGAGGGGACTATGGGGACAGTAGGGACAGAGGGAACAGAGGGAATTATGGGGACAGAGGGGACTATGGGGACAGTAGGGACAGTGGGGACTATGGGGACAGTTGGGACAGAGGGGGCTATGGGGACAGAGGGGAATATAGAGACAGTAGGGACTATGGGGACAGAGGGGACTATGGAGACAGTAGGGACAGGGGGGACAGAGGGGACTATGGAGACAGTAGGGACAGGGGGGACAGTAGGGATAGAGGGAACAGAGGGGATTATGGGGACAGTAGGGACTATGGTGACAGTAGGGACAGTGGGGACTGTCCCCATAGTCCCCACTGTCCCTACTGTCACCATAGTCCCTACTGTCCCCATAATCCCTTCTGTCACCATAGCCCCCACAGAGGGGGCTATGGTGACAGAGGGGACTATAGAGACAGTAGGGACTATGGGGACAGAGGGGACTATGGAGACAGTAGGGACAGGGGGGACTATGGGGACAGTAGGGACAGAGGGAACAGAGGGGATTATGGGGACAGTAGGGACTATGGGGACAGTAGGGACAGTGGGGACTATGGGGACAGAGGGGACTATGGAGACAGTAGGGACTATGGGGACAGAGGTGACTATGGGGACAGAGGTGACTATGGGGACAGTAGGGACAGAGGGAACTATGGGGACAGAGGGGACTATGAAGACAGTAGGGACAGAGGGGACATGGGGGACTATAGGGACAGTAGGGAACAGAGGGGATTATGGGGACAGTAGGGACTATGGGGACAGTAGGGACAGTGGGGGACTATGGGGACAGAGGGGACTATGGAGACAGTAGGGACTATGGGGACAGAGGTGACTATGGGGACAGTAGGGACAGAGGGAACTATGGGGACAGTGGGGACTATGAAGACAGTAGGGACAGAGGGGACATGGGGGACTATAGGGACAGTGGGGACAGAGGGAACAGAGGAGACAGTAGGAACAGAGGGAACTATGGGGACAGTAGGGACAGGGGGAACAGAGGGGACAATGTGGACTATGGGGACAGTAGGGACAGTGGGGACTATGGGGACAGAAGGGACTATGTGGACAGTAGGAACAGGGGGGACTATGGGGACAGTAGGGACAGGGGGGACTATGGGGACAGTAGGGACTATGTGGCAAGTAGGGACAGGGGGGACTATGTGGCAAGTAGGGACAGGGGGGACTATGGGGACAGTAGGGACAGGGGGGACTATGGGGGACAGGGGGGACTATGTGGCAAGTAGGGACAGGGGGGACTATGGGGGACAGAGGGGACATGGTGGTCCTCACCCTCCACAGTGAGCAGGAAGTCCTTCCTCAGCAGTCGCATCCCATCCTGGTCAAACACCTCCAGGCTGTAGCTCCCTGAGTCGTCGCTCTGAACGCGGCTGAAGCTCAACGAGCCGTCGCTCAGCAGCTCGCAGCGCCCGTGATGACACGTGGTCACGTTGTTCTTCAGTGACATCACCAGGCGGGGGTGGGTCCACCTGACGTCCTGTCTGTTCCTCGGCGTCTGCAGGGGTGGCGTCAGCAGGACGGCGCCGCCACTGCGTGCTGTGACGATCTCTGCAGAGGCCGCTGGGGTCAAAGGTCACACACACACACACACACACCTCATTATCACATGACAGCTCTGACAGTCAGTTACCATGGAAACAACCCATGACTCTATGAGACTCTGACCGTCACTCTTCATCATCATCGTCGTCATCAGGATCAGTAACCAAAGAAGAACCAACATGGCTGCTGTCGTCTCTGCTGGCTCCGCCCCCTCAGCTGTCAGTCACTGTGAGGAGGAAACGCACACTTTCAGTGGTGTGTGTGTGTGTGTGTGTGTGTGTGTGTGTGTCTGCTCTCACTCAAATATTTACAACAATAATCAGCTGTAACAGACGGATGAGTACTTTAAATACTCTAATTACATTCAGCTGATAATACTCGGATACTTTTACTGTAACTGTAGTTTTAAATGTTTATATTTCTACTTTCATTGAAGTAAAAACTGAAAATATTTTTTGCAGCACAGCTCGATATAATTACATTAATTATTGATCAGCTGATTCACTGATGATCAGTTATTGATTATTAATACTGTCACAGTCTTATTGATTAATTTCATCTGGAAGGAAGCAGAAGGGACTGAGTGGACGTCCCCACAGTGTCTCACAGCAGGAGGACGTCCCCACAGTGTCTCAGGACAGAGGACAGTGTCAGAGCTCAGAGCTGTCCAGAGCGTGAAGTTAATCTGTGTATCAATATATGATCAATATATGATCAATATATGATCAATATATGAATATAAATGTGAGTTTGTTCCTACCTGTCTGAGTGAAGACGGATGGTGACAGTCTGACTGTAAGAGACGGAAATGAAACAACACCCCCCCCCCCGACCACACTGTGTCTCAGTCTGTTCATGTGACACTGAAATAGAAACACACACTCTGACACACAAACTGAACCTCACTGGTTTTACATGTGGTGTCCACAGACAGTTGCTCTCTCCTGATCCTTCCTGACTGACTCTTCTCTAGTTTGGTCTTCTGCTAGTGTCCTTGGCACTGCTGGTAGCATGAGGCGGCACCTGCAGCCCAATCAGGTTGATACCAGATACCAGGAGACCGGCCGTTACACCAGGAGAGCTGCACAGGGCCGTAGAAGGGCATCAACCCAGCAGCAGGACCGCTATCTGCTCCTTTGTGTGAGGAGGAACAGGAGGAGCACTGCCAGAGCCCTACAACATGACCTCCTGAATTACAGTAACAATGAGTTTAATAAAACGTCTGTGCGGACGGACCTGGACCTGGACCTGCAACTGGACCTGCACCTGGACGTGCACCTGCACCTGCACCTGCACCTGCACCTGCAACTGGACCTGCACCTGGACCTGCACCTGCACCTGGACCTGCACCTGGACCTGCACCTGCACCTGCACCTGCAACTGGACCTGCAGTCTGATAATGAAATCATCCTCACTAATGAGATGATGATGGATGTTTTTCCTTCATTAACTGTGAGTCCTACTGTTGTCCAGCAGGTGGAGCTGCTGCTGCATGCTGTGACAGACCTCCACCCTCAGGTCTTCATTCTTACATCTACTGTCAGTGCTACACCTACTGTCAGTGCTACACCAACTGTCAGTGCTACACCAACTGTCAATGCTACACCTACTGTCAATGCTACACCTACTGTCAATGCTACACCTACTGTCAATGCTACACCAACTGTCAGTACTACACCTACTGTCAGTGCTACACCAACTGTCAATGCTACACCTACTGTCAATGCTACACCAACTGTCAGTACTACACCTACTGTCAGTGCTACACCAACTGTCAGTACTACACCTACTGTCAATGCTACACCTACTGTCAATGCTACACCAACTGTCAGTGCTACACCAACTGTCAGTACTACACCTACTGTCAATGCTACACCTACTGTCAATGCTACACCAACTGTCAGTGCTACATCTACTGTCAGTGCTACACCTACTGTCAGTGCTATATCTACTGTCAGTACTACACCTACTGTCAGTGCTACATCTACTGTCAGTGCTACATCAACTGTCAGTGCTACACCTACTGTCAGTGCTACATCAACTGTCAGTGCTACATCTACTGTCAGTACTACACCTACTGTCAGTGCTACATCAACTGTCAGTGCTACACCTACTGTCAGTGCTACATCAACTGTCAGTGCTACACCTACTGTTAGTGCTACATCTACTGTCAGTGCTACACCTACTGTCAGTGCTATACCTACTGTTAGTGCTACATCTACTGTCAGTGCTACACCTACTGTCAGTGCTATATCTACTGTTAGTGCTACATCTACTGTCAGTACTACACCTACTGTCAGTGCTACACCTACTGTCAGTGCTATACCTACTGTTAGTGCTACATCTACTGTCAGTGCTACATCAACTGTCAGTGCTACACCTACTGTTAGTGCTACATCTACTGTCAGTACTACACCTACTGTCAGTGCTATACCTACTGTTAGTGCTACATCTACTGTCAGTGCTACACCTACTGTCAGTGCTATATCTACTGTTAGTGCTACATCTACTGTCAGTACTACACCTACTGTCAGTGCTACATCTACTGTCAGTACTACATCAACTGTCAGTGCTACATCTACTGTCAGTGCTACACCTACTGTCAGTGCTATATCTACTGTTAGTGCTACACCTACTGTCAGTGCTATATCTACTGTTAGTGCTACATCTACTGTCAGTGCTATATCTACTGTCAGTACTACACCTACTGTCAGTGCTATATCTACTGTTAGTGCTATATCTACTGTCAGTGCTATATCTACTGTCAGTACTACACCTACTGTCAGTACTACACCTACTGTCAGTGCTACATCAACTGTCAGTGCTACACCTACTGTCAGTGCTACATCAACTGTCAGTGCTACATCTACTGTCAGTACTACACCTACTGTCAGTGCTACATCAACTGTCAGTGCTACACCTACTGTTAGTGCTACATCTACGGTCAGTACTACACCTACTATCAGTGCTATATCTACTGTCAGTGCTACACCTACTGTCAGTGCTACACCTACTGTCAGTACTACACCCACTGTCAGTGCTACACCTACTGTCAGTGCTACACCTACTGTTAGTGCTACATCTACTGTCAGTACTACACCAACTGTCAGTGCTACATCTACTATCAGTGCTACATCTACTGTCAATACTACACCTACTGTCAGTGCTACACCAACTGTCAGTGCTACACCTACTGTCAGTGCTACACCTACTGTCAGTGCTACACCAACTGTTAGTGCTACATCTACTGTCAGTGCTACACCAACTGTCAGTACTACACCTACTGTCAGTGCTACACCAACTGTCAGTGCTACATCTACTATCAGTGCTACACCTACTGTCAGTGCTACACCTACTGTTAGTGCTACATCTACTGTCAGTGCTACACCTACAGACAGTGCTACACCTACTTTCAGTACTCCACCAACTGTTAGCATTACACCTACTGTCAGTGCTACACCAACTGTCAGTGCTACACCTACTGTCAGTGCTACATCTACTGTCAGTGCTACACCAACTGTCAGTACTACACCTACTGTCAGTGCTACACCAACTGTCAGTGCTACATCTACTGTCAGTACTACACCTACTGTCAGTGCTACACCTACTGTTAGTGCTACACCTACTGTCAGTGCTACATCTACTGTCAGTGCTACGCCAACTGTCAGTGCTACACCTACTGTCAGTACTACACCTACTGTCAGTGCTACACCTACTCAGTACTACACTAAATGTTAGTGCTACACCTACTGTCAGTACTACACCTACTGTCAGTGCGACACCTACTGTCAGTGCTACACCTACTCAGTACTACACCAAATGTTAGTGCTACCACTACTGTCAGTACTACACCAAATGTTAGTGCTACACCTACTGTCAGTGCTACACCTACTGTCAGTGCTACACATACTCAGTACTACACCAAATGTTAGTGCTACACCTACTGTCAGTACTACACTAAATGTCAGTGCTACACCTACTGTCAGTGCTACACCTACTGTCAGTGCTATATCTACTGTCAGTACTACACCTACTGTCAGTGCTACATCTACTGTCAGTACTACACCTACTGTCAGTGCTATATCTACTGTTAGTGCTACACCTACTGTCAGTGCTATATCTACTGTTAGTGCTACATCTACTGTCAGTGCTACATCTACTGTCAGTGCTATATCTACTGTCAGTGCTATATCTACTGTCAGTGCTACACCTACTGTCAGTGCTACATCAACTGTCAGTGCTACACCTACTGTCAGTACTACACCTACTGTCAGTGCTACATCAACTGTCAGTGCTACACCTACTGTTAGTGCTACATCTACTGTCAGTACTACACCTACTGTCAGTGCTACATCTACTGTCAGTGCTACACCTACTGTCAGTGCTACACCTAATGTCAGTACTACACCCACTGTCAGTGCTACACCTACTGTCAGTGCTACACCTACTGTTAGTGCTACATCTACTGTCAGTACTACACCAACTGTCAGTGCTACATCTACTATCAGTGCTACATCTACTATCAATACTACACCTACTGTCAGTGCTACACCAACTGTCAGTGCTACACCTACTGTCAGTGCTACACCTACTGTCAGTGCTACACCAACTGTTAGTGCTACATCTACTGTCAGTGCTACACCAACTGTCAGTACTACACCTACTGTTAGTGCTACACCAACTGTCAGTGCTACATCTACTATCAGTGCTACACCTACTGTCAGTGCTACACCTATTGTTAGTGCTACATCTACTGTCAGTGCTACACCTACAGACAGTGCTACACCTACTTTCAGTACTCCACCAACTGTTAGCATTACACCTACTGTCAGTGCTACACCAACTGTCAGTGCTACACCTACTGTCAGTGCTACATCTACTGTCAGTGCTACACCAACTGTCAGTACTACACCTACTGTCAGTGCTACACCAACTGTTAGTGCTACACCTACTGTCAGTGCTACATCTACTGTCAGTGCTACGCCAACTGTCAGTACTACACCTACTGTCAGTGCTACATCTACTGTCAGTGCTACACCAACTGTCAGTACTACACCTACTGTCAGTGCTACATCTACTGTCAGTACTACACCTACTGTCAGTGCTACACCTACTGTTAGTGCTACACCTGCTGTCAGTGCTACGCCAACTGTCAGTGCTACACCTACTGTCAGTACTACACCTACTGTCAGTGCTACACCTACTGTCAGTGCTACACCTACTCAGTACTACACTAAATGTTAGTGCTACACCTACTGTCAGTACTACACCTACTGTCAGTGCGACACCTACTGTCAGTGCTACACCTACTCAGTACTACACCAAATGTTAGTGCTACCACTACTGTCAGTGCTACACCTACTCAGTACTACACCAAATGTTAGTGCTACACTTACTGTCAGTGCTACACATACTCAGTACTACACCAAATGTTAGTACTACACCTACTGTCAGTACTACACTAAATGTCAGTGCTACACCTACTGTCAGTGCTACACCAACTGTCAGTGCTACACCTACTGTCAATACTACACCTACTGTCAGTGCTACACCTACTGTCAGTGCTACACATACTCAGTACTACACCAAATGTTAGTGCTACACCTACTGTCAGTACTACACTAAATGTCAGTGCTACACCAACTGTCAGTGCTACACATACTCAGTACTACACCAAATGTTAGTGCTACACCTACTGTCAATACTACACCTACTGTCAGTGCTACACCTACTGTCAGTACTACACATACTCAGTACTACACCAAATGTTAGTGCTACACCTACTGTCAGTGCTACACCTACTGTCAATACTACACCTACTGTCAGTGCTACACCTACTGTCAATACTACACCTACTGTCAATACTACACCTACTGTCAGTGCTACACATACTCAGTACTACACCAAATGTTAGTGCTACACCTACTGTTAGTGCTACACCTACTGTTAGTGCTACACCTACTGTCAGTGCTACACATACTCAGTACTACACCAAATGTTAGTGCTACACCTACTGTCAGTACTACACTAAATGTTAGTGCTACACCTACTGTTAGTGCTACACCTACTGTCAGTACTACACCTACTGTCAGTACTACACCTACTGTCAATGCTACACCTACTGTCAGTGCTACACCTACTGTCAGTGCTACACCTACTGTCAGTACTACACATACTGTCAATGCTACACCTACTGTCAATGCTACACCTACTGTCAGTGCTACACCTACTGTCAGTGCTACACCTACTGTCAGTACTACACATACTCAGTGCTACACATGATGTCAGTACTACACCAAATGTCAGTGCTACACCTACTGTCAGTACTACACCTACTGTCAGTGCTACACCTACTGTCAGTGCTACACATACTCAGTACTACACCTACTGTTAGTGCTACACCTACTGTCAGTACTACACCTACTGTCAGTGCTACATCTACTGTCAGTACTACACCTACTCAGTACTACACATACTGTCAGTGCTACACCTACTGTCAGTGCTACATCTACTGTCAGTACTACACATATTCAGTACTACACCTACTGTCAATGCTACACCTACTGTCAGTGCTACACCTACTGTCAGTACTACACCTACTGTCAATGCTACACCTACTGTCAGTGCTACACCTACTGTCAGTACTACACATATTCAGTACTACACCTACTGTCAATGCTACACCTACTGTCAGTGCTACACCTACTGTCAATGCTACACCTACTGTCAGTGCTACACCTACTGTCAGTGCTACACCTACTGTCAGTGCTACATCTACTGTCAGTACTACACCTACTCAGTACTACACATACTGTCAGTGCTACACCTACTGTCAGTGCTACATCTACTGTCAGTACTACACATATTCAGTACTACACCTACTGTCAATGCTACACCTACTGTCAGTGCTACACCTACTGTCAGTACTACACCTACTGTCAATGCTACACCTACTGTCAGTGCTACACCTACTGTCAGTACTACACATATTCAGTACTACACCTACTGTCAATGCTACACCTACTGTCAGTGCTACACCTACTGTCAATGCTACACCTACTGTCAGTGCTACACCTACTGTCAGTGCTACACCTACTGTCAGTACTACACCTACAGACAGTACAACACCTACTGTCAATGCTACACCTACTGTCAGTGCTACACCTACTGTCAGTGCTACACCTACTGTCAGTACTACACCTACAGACAGTACAACACCTACTGTCAATGCTACACCTACTGTCAGTGCTACACCTACTGTCAGTACTACACCTACTGTCAGTGCTACGCATACTCAGTACTACACCTACTGTTAGTGCTACACCTACTGTCAGTACTACACCTACTGTCAGTGCTACATCTACTGTCAGTACTACACATACTCAGTACTACACATGCTGTCAGTGCTACACCTACTGTCAGGGCTACACATACTCAGTACTACACCTACTGTCAGTGCTACACCTACTGTCAGGGCTACACATACTCAGTACTACACCTACTGTCAGTGCTACATCTACTGTCAGTACTACACATACTCAGTACTACACATACTGTCAGTGCTACACCTACTGTCAGGGCTACACATACTCAGTACTACACATGCTGTCAGTGCTACATCTACTGTCAGTACTACACATACTCAGTACTACACATGCTGTCAGTGCTACACCTACTGTCAGGGCTACACATACTCAGTACTACACCTACTGTCAGTGCTACATCTACTGTCAGTACTACACATACTCAGTACTACACATACTGTCAGTGCTACACCTACTGTCAGGGCTACACATACTCAGTACTACACCTACTGTCAGTACTACATCTACTGTCAGTACTACACATACTCAGTACTACACATGCTGTCATTGCTACACCTACTGTCAGTGCTACACATACTCAGTACTACACCTACTGTCAGTACTACACATACTCAGTACTACACATGCTGTCAGTACTACACCTACTGTCAGTACTACACATACTCAGTACTACACCTACTGTCAGTACTACACCTACTGTCAGTACTACACATACTCAGTACTACACCTACTGTCAGTGCTACACATACTCAGTACTACATCTACTGTCAGTACTACACATACTCAGTACTACACATGCTGTCAGTGCTACACCTACTGTCAGTGCTACACATACTCAGTACTACATCTACTGTCAGTACTACACATACTCAGTACTACACATGCTGTCAGTACTACATCTACTGTCAGTGCTACACATACTGTCAGTACTACACCTACTGTCAGTACTACACATACTCAATACTACACATGCTGTCAGTACTACAAAAATGTCAGTGCTACACCTACTGTCAGTACTACACCTACTGTCAGTACTACACCAACTGTCAGTGCTACATCTACTATCAGTGCTACACCTACTGTCAGTGCTACACCTACTGTTAGTGCTACATCTACTGTCAGTGCTACACCTACAGACAGTGCTACACCTACTTTCAGTACTCCACCAACTGTTAGCATTACACCTACTGTCAGTGCTACACCAACTGTCAGTGCTACACCTACTGTCAGTGCTACATCTACTGTCAGTGCTACACCAACTGTCAGTGCTACATCTACTGTCAGTACTACACCTACTGTCAGTGCTACACCTACTGTTAGTGCTACACCTACTGTCAGTGCTACATCTACTGTCAGTGCTACGCCAACTGTCAGTGCTACACCTACTGTCAGTGCTACACCTACTGTCAGTACTACACATACTGTCAATGCTACACCTACTGTCAATGCTACGCATACTCAGTACTACACCTACTGTTAGTGCTACACCTACTGTCAGTACTACACCTACTGTCAGTGCTACATCTACTGTCAGTACTACACATACTCAGTACTACACATACTGTCAGTGCTACACCTACTGTCAGTGCTACATCTACTGTCAGTACTACACATATTCAGTACTACACCTACTGTCAATGCTACACCTACTGTCAGTGCTACACCTACTGTCAGTACTACACCTACTGTCAATGCTACACCTACTGTCAGTGCTACACCTACTGTCAGTACTACACCTACAGACAGTACAACACCTACTGTGAATGCTACACCTACTGTCAGTGCTACACCTACTGTCAGTGCTACACCTACTGCCAGTACTACACATGCTGTCAGTACTACACCAAATGTCAGTGCTACACCTACTGTCAGTACTACACCTACTGTCAGTGCTACGCATACTCAGTACTACACCTACTGTTAGTGCTACACCTACTGTCAGTACTACACCTACTGTCAGTGCTACATCTACTGTCAGTACTACACATACTCAGTACTACACCTACTGTCAGTGCTACACATACTCAGTACTACACCTACTGTCAGTGCTACATCTACTGTCAGTACTACACATACTCAGTACTACACCTACTGTCAGTGCTACACCTACTGTCAGTACTACACATACTCAGTACTACACATGCTGTCAGTGCTACACATACTCAGTACTACACCTACTGTCAGTACTACACATACTCAGTACTACATCTACTGTCAGTACTACACATACTCAGTACTACACATGCTGTCAGTGCTACACATACTCAGTACTACACCTACTGTCAGTACTACACATACTCAGTACTACATCTACTGTCAGTACTACACATACTCAGTACTACACCTACTGTCAGTGCTACACCTACTGTCAGTACTACATCTACTGTCAGTACTACACATACTCAGTACTACACATGCTGTCAGTGCTACACATACTCAGTACTACATCTACTGTCAGTACTACACATACTCAGTACTACACATGCTGTCAGTGCTACACATACTCAGTACTACATCTACTGTCAGTGCTACACCTACTGTCAGTGCTACATCTACTGTCAGTACTACACATACTCAGTACTACACCTACTGTCAGTGCTACACCTACTGTCAGTACTACACCTACTCAGTACTACATCTACTGTCAGTACTACACATACTCAGTACTACACATGCTGTCAGTGCTACACATACTCAGTACTACATCTACTGTCAGTACTACACATACTCAGTACTACACATGCTGTCAGTGCTACACATACTCTGTACTACATCTACTGTCAGTGCTACACCTACTGTCAGTACTACACCTACTGTCAGTGCTACATCTACTGTCAGTACTACACCTACCGTCAGTGCTACACCTACTGTCAGTACTACACCTACTGTCAGTGCTACACCTACTGTCAGTGCTACATCTACTGTCAGTACTACACATACTCAGTACTACACCTACTGTCAGTGCTACACCTACTGTCAGTACTACACCTACTCAGTACTACACATACTGTCAATGCTACACCTACTGTCAGTACTACACATACTCAGTACTACACATACTGTCAATGCTACACCTACTGTCAGTGCTACACCTACTGTCAGTACTACACCTACTGTCAATGCTACACCTACTGTCAGTGCTACACCTACTGTCAGTACTACACATATTCAGTACTACACCTACTGTCAATGCTACACCTACTGTCAGTGCTACACCTACTGTCAGTACTACACCTACAGACAGTACAACACCTACTGTCAATGCTACACCTACTGTCAGTGCTACACCTACTGTCAGTGCTACACCTACTGTCAGTACTACACATGCTGTCAGTACTACACCAAATGTCAGTGCTACACCTACTGTCAGTACTACACCTACTGTCAGTGCTACGCATACTCAGTACTACACCTACTGTTAGTGCTACACCTACTGTCAGTACTACACCTACTGTCAGTGCTACATCTACTGTCAGTACTACACATACTCAGTACTACACCTACTGTCAGTGCTACACCTACTGTCATTGCTACATCTACTGTCAGTACTACACATACTCAGTACTACACATGCTGTCAGTGCTACACCTACTGTCAGTGCTACACATACTCAGTACTACACCTACTGTCAGTACTACACATACTCAGTACTACACATGCTGTCAGTACTACACCTACTGTCAGTGCTACACATACTCAGTACTACATCTACTGTCAGTACTACACATATTCAGTACTACACATGCTGTCAGTGCTACACCTACTGTCAGTGCTACACATACTCAGTACTACATCTACTGTCAGTACTACACATACTCAGTACTACACATACTGTCAGTACTACACCTACTGTCAGTACTACACATACTCAATACTACACATGCTGTCAGTACTACACCAAATGTCAGTGCTACACCTACTGTCAGTACTACACCTACTGTCAGTGCTACACCTACTGTCAGTGCTACACATACTCAGTACTACACCTACTGTTAGTGCTACACCTACTGTCAGTACTACACCTACTGTCAGTGCTACACCTACTGTCAGTGCTACACATACTCAGTACTACACCTACTGTCAGTGCTACACCTACTGTCAGTACTACACCTACCGTCAGTGCTACATCTACTGTCAGTACTACACCTACCGTCAGTGCTACACCTACTGTCAGTACTACACATACTCAGTACTACACATACTGTCAGTGCTACACCTACTGTCAGTGCTACATCTACTGTCAGTACTACACATACTGTCAGTGCTACACCTACTGTCAGTGCTACATCTACTGTCAGTACTACACATACTCAGTACTACACATACTGTCAGTGCTACACCTACTGTCAGTGCTACACCTACTGTCAGTACTACACATACTCAGTACTACACATACTGTCAGTGCTACACCTACTGTCAGTGCTACATCTACTGTCAGTACTACACCTACTGTCAGTGCTACACCTACTGTCAGTACTACACATACTCAGTACTACACATACTGTCAGTGCTACACCTACTGTCAGTGCTACACCTACTGTCAGTACTACACCTACTGTCAGTGCTACACCTACTGTCAGTGCTACATCTACTGTCAGTACTACACCTACCGTCAGTGCTACACCTACTGTCAGTACTACACCTACTGTCAGTGCTACACCTACTGTCAGTGCTACATCTACTGTCAGTACTACACATACTCAGTACTACACCTACTGTCAGTGCTACACCTACTGTCAGTACTACACATACTCAGTACTACACATACTGTCAATGCTACACCTACTGTCAGTGCTACACCTACTGTCAGTACTACACCTACTGTCAATGCTACACCTACTGTCAGTGCTACACCTACTGTCAGTACTACACATATTCAGTACTACACCTACTGTCAATGCTACACCTACTGTCAGTGCTACACCTACTGTCAGTACTACACATGCTGTCAGTACTACACCCACTGTCAGTGCTACACCTACTGTCAGTACTACACCTACTGTCAGTGCTACGCATACTCAGTACTACACCTACTGTTAGTGCTACACCTACTGTCAGTACTACACCTACTGTCAGTGCTACACCTACTGTCAGTGCTACACCTACTGTCAGTGCTACATCTACTGTCAGTACTACACATACTCAGTACTACACATGCTGTCAGTGCTACACCTACTGTCAGTGCTACACATACTCAGTACTACACCTACTGTCAGTACTACACATACTCAGTACTACACATGCTGTCAGTACTACACCTACTGTCAGTGCTACACATACTCAGTACTACATCTACTGTCAGTACTACACATACTCAGTACTACACATGCTGTCAGTACTACACCTACTGTCAGTGCTACACATACTGTCAGTGCTACACCTACTGTCAGTGCTACACATACTCAGTACTACACCTACTGTCAGTACTACACATACTCAATACTACACATGCTGTCAGTACTACACCAAATGTCAGTGCTACACCTACTGTCAGTACTACACCTACTGTCAGTGCTACACCTACTGTCAGTGCTACACATACTCAGTACTACACCTACTGTTAGTGCTACACCTACTGTCAGTACTACACCTACTGTCAGTGCTACACCTACTGTCAGTACTACACATGCTGTCAGTACTACACCAAATGTCAGTGCTACACCTACTGTCAGTACTACACCTACCGTCAGTGCTACATCTACTGTCAGTACTACACCTACCATCAGTGCTACACCTACTGTCAGTACTACACATACTCAGTACTACACATACTGTCAGTGCTACACCTACTGTCAGTGCTACATCTACTGTCAGTGCTACACATACTCAGTACTACACATACTGTCAGTGCTACACCTACTGTCAGTGCTACACCTATTGTCAGTACTACACATACTCAGTACTACACATACTGTCAGTGCTACACCTACTGTCAGTGCTACATCTACTGTCAGTACTACACATACTCAGTACTACACATACTGTCAGTGCTACACCTACTGTCAGTGCTACACCTACTGTCAGTACTACACATACTCAGTACTACACATACTGTCAGTGCTACACCTACTGTCAGTGCTACATCTACTGTCAGTACTACACATACTCAGTACTACACATACTGTCAGTGCTACATCTGTTAGTACTAACAGCAGCAGCAGAGAGACAGAGCAGTGAGGGGGAGGAGAGACAGACAGACAGACAGACAGAGGGAGGAGATAATGAGACAGAGTGGAGGAGTGTCTGTTAGAGAGTTCAGTCTGCACACAGCAGCAGCTAACACTTAGTCTGTGTCTGTCACTCAGCCCGTGTCTTTCTCTGTGTCTTTCTCTGTCTCTGTCTCTGTCTCTCTCAGGATGGACCAGTTTCATTATGGATTGATTATTGTCTTTCTGCTGCTGATGGACTGTTTACACTCAGTTTACATCACCGAAGACTCAGGTGAGACACACTACTGCAGATACACCTCAGCTTCTACTGTTACTGTTACTGTTACTCCATGTATTACTACTCTAGCTACTGTTACTGTTAGTATGACATCACTGGTCACTCAGGTGAGACACACTGCTGCAGCTAGTAGTACTGATACTACTGTTGTTACTGCTGCAACTGATACTATGAGCCAGTGCTGGTATTATTACTGTTACTATCACTATAGGTACTACTGGTACTACTGGTGCTACTGGTGCTATTGGTACTGCTGATACTATCACTGTCAGTAATGGTGTTATTACAGCTTCTTAGCACTTCTACTGTTAGAACTACTGTTACTGAAGTTTTTCTATACACAACTGCTATGATAAGTAGTGCCAGTACTGCTGCTGCCCCTGGGACTCCTGTCCGTACTCCTGTTGGTACTACTGCCAGTACTCCTGTCAGTACTCCTGTCAGTACTGTGGTTTAGTCCTCCAGGCTGTGACCTCTGACCTCTGCAGTGAAGGTCAAACGGTATCAGGTGTTCCCAGTGTTCCCAGTGTTCCCAGTGATGTGCGGTCATGGTTCCAGCAGCAGATGGAAACTGTTCTGTTTCTGACTCACAGAATTTTCCTCTCCACGTTTTTCCCATAAATCTTTGTGTTTATGCGTCTCTGGTGTTTGAGGAATGTGAAGGATCGAGATCGGATTTCATCATATCCCCTGTGTGTGTGTGTGACTGTGTGTGTGACTGTGTATGTGTGTGTGTGTGTGTGTGTGTGTGTTACTGTGTGTACTAGTGTGTGTGTCTGTGTGTTACTGTGTGTGTGACCTCTGTGACCTCAGACGGACAGACAGCAGCCTCCTTCCTTCCTCAGATATGCTGCTGATAATGTACACATACAGACGGTGATGTCACTGTGCTGTGATCTGATTGGCTCTCAGGTCCAGATGTTTCAGACTCAGACTCTGATCAGATGACATCACAGGACTGTTGCTGAGTATTTTTACCCTGAGGTATCCGTACTGTAACTGCAGTAAATAATCTGATTACTTCCTCCACCTCTGAGTTACTGCTGTCACTACATGTTTGAAGTACACCCGCAGTGTTGGTGTTCACCATCGCTGACAGTGTTGGTAACAGTTTAAGTTAACACCCGTCAACACAATGACATCACAGTGACATCACCACAGGTGAGTAAACATTGCAGTGATGTCACGTCTGTCTCTCAGGTTCCCTCCATCAGGTCCTGTCAGAGTTCAGTGTCGTGCATCCAATCAGGACAAATTCAGAGGGCCGTTTCCTGTCGGCATCAGTCTCCATCCACCACCTGCACCACCGCAGTAAAAGACAAGCTGGCTCCACAGAGGACACGTCCACTGATGCAACCAATGGCGGACAGACTCGAACAGACACGCCCACATCACAACAGTCTCCGCCCATGCACGAGTCCCTGTCCAATCAAACAGGACGTAGCTGGAGGGGGCGGGGTGACAGGACTGAGGAGGCGGAGCTTTTCTACAACGTGACGTTGTTCGGTCAGGAGCTCCACCTTCGTCTGCGTCCTAACGCTCATCTCGTCGCCCCCACCGCCACCATGGAGTGGTGGGAGGAGTCAGGAAGTAAACACTCTCAGCCAATAGGAGACACGGACTGTTTGTACACAGGAGAGGTGTCCAACATGGAGGACACATCAGTCGCCATCAGCAACTGTGACGGACTGGTAGGTGTCACCTGGTCGAGACCCGAACACTTCACTCTGTCACTGGTTCACTCATTCACTGGTTCACTCCGTCACTGGTTCACTCTGTCACTGGTTCACTCCGTCACTGGTTCACTCATTCACTGGTTCACTCTGTCACTGGTTCACTCCGTCACTGGTTCACTCATTCACTGGTTCACTCTGTCACTGGTTCACTCCGTCACTGGTTCACTCATTCACTGGTTCACTCCGTCACTGGTTCACTCATTCACTCGTTCACTCCCTCCACAACACAGAAACAATAAAAGTAGTAAATAAACAAGACCGGAGGTCAGTGAGACAGTTTGACGAGATGAGGCTGCAAAGTCTCCATAAACCTTCATCGTCATCATCATCATCATCATTGTCATCCTCCTGCTGATGGAGGCAGATGTTTGTGCAGCTGTTGGTGTTGTTTGAGCCTTCTGAGCCTCCGTATGATCTGACCTGAGATTAACACATGAACTGATTCACTGAGCTCAGAGGCTCACTCATCAACACATCATTAACACATCATTAACAGGTTATTAACATGTTATTAACATTAAGAAGAAGAGTCATAAACAAAAGTATAAATCATGGTCTAAATGAAAGAAACTTAATAAAGATAATAAAAGTAGTTTAATAAGAATAAAGCTGTTGAGCAGCAGCTGGTGAAAGTTTGTCCAACAGCAGAAACAGAAACACGTCTCTTCATGTGAGACAGATTCAGACCTGCAGAGACACAAACCAAACACTGTAAAACATCACACACTTTACGTCCGTCAGCTCTGTGACACTGTGTCCCAGCTTACCTTCACTTCTTACAGTGTGAGCAGAGCCAGCTGATTGAAGCCAGATGTGAAGGAAAGATGACAGCCGTTTAAAGACACAAAGAAAAAACAGGAACATTTCCCTGCTTAAAGCAACAACGATTCATCAGACTGATCAGAAACAAAAACAACAGGGAAACCTGAACACATCACGATAAATACATCTGTTCGTCCCTGTGTCATACAGCAACATTTAAAAAGTGTTGACTAGCATTCAGATAATGCTGACTCACATTTAAATAATGCTGACTCACATTTAAATAACGCTGACTAACATTTAAAAAGTGCTGACTAGCATTCAGATAATGCTGACTCACATTTAAATACTGCTGACTCACATTTAAATAATGTTGACTCACACTTAAATAATGCTGACTCACATTTAAATAACGCTGACTAACATTTAAAAAGTGCTGACTCATTTAAATAATGCTGACTAATATTTAAAAAAATGCTGACTAACAGTTAGAAAATGCTGACTAACAGTTAAATATTGCTGACTAACATTTAAGTAATGCTGACTAACAGTTAAATAATGCTGACTAACATTTAAGTAAAGCTAACATTTAAATACTGCTGACTCACATTTAAATAACGTTGACTCACATTTAAATAATGCTGACTCACATTTAAATAAAGCTAACATTTAAATACTGCTGACTCACATTTAAATAATGATTACTCACATTTAAATAACGGTGACTAACATTTAAAAAGTGCTGACTCATTTAAATAATGCTGACTATATTTAAAAAAATGCTGACTAACAGTTAAAAAATAGTGACTAACAGTTCAATGATGCTAATATTTAAAAAAATGCTGACTAACAGTTAAAAAATAGTGACTAACAGTTAAATGATGCTAATATTTAAAAAAATGCTGACTAACAGTTAGAAAATAGTGACTAACAGTTAAATAATGCTGACTAACAGTTAAATACTGCTGACTCACATTCAAATAATGCTAACATTCAAATAACGCTGACTCACATTTCAATAATGCCTAAATAAAGAACTAGTGGCGACGAAAGCCAACTGTTGCGTCGTCTACGTCGCCTCACGTCGCCCTGTGTCAGTTGCATTTGAACACACTACACGGACTACATCCAACGGCCAAGTAGCACGTACGTTCTGCGCCTGCGTGAGAGAGAGCAGAGTGAGAGAGTGGTACATCCTGTCAGCCGAGGGGTTTCCTATCTGTGCAGCTGCTGATTCAACATGCTCAATCGACTGAAAAGCCGCCGACGCTTAAGTGCCGACGGTGCGGGACACACTGCAAAAACTAGGGCGACAGACGCTCACCGACGGCCTGACTTTGGTCGACGGCCAACCGTCGGCTTGGTGCATCAGGGCCTTAATAGTCAAATGATGCTAATATTCAAATAACACTGACTAACATTTAAATAACGCTGACTAACAGTTAAGTAATGCTGAGTGACATCAGATTAAATAGATTAAATGGTAAATTAACCCTAGATTAACCGGTGGATTAACCAGTGGATTAACATCTGTCTCTCCGTGTGCAGGCGGGCTTAATCCGGACGGGTCATGAGGAGTTTTTCATTGAGCCGTTGGATCGATGGCAGACAGGAAGAGAGGAAGAGGAGGGGGAGGAGGGAGGAAGACAGCACATTGTTTATCGCTCATCAGCCATCATAAAGAAACAACCGTCTGCCAATCAAACAGCCGACGACTTCATCAGAGGTCAGTTCAAATTAAATGATGTCATCTATTCGTCATGTTAAGGATCAAACACAAACTTCAAAAAGCTTTATTATTACATTTTTACTAGTAGACACTGAGGTGAGACAGGCCAGGTCATGTTCCAGTACACAGTGAGGTGAGACAGGCCAGGTCATGTTCCAGTACACAGTGAGGTGAGACAGGCCAGGTCATGTTCCAGTACACAGTGAGGTGAGACAGGCCAGGTCATGTTCCAGTAGACAGTGAGGTGAGACAGGTCAGGTCATGTTCCAGTAGACACTGAGGTGAGACAGGCCAGGTCATGTTCCAGTAGACAGTGAGGTGAGACAGGCCAGGTCATGTTCCAGTAGACAGTGAGGTGAGACAGGCCAGGTCATGTTCCAGTAGACAGTGAGGTGAGACAGGTCAGGTCATGTTCCAGTAGACAGTGAGGTGAGACAGGCCAGGTCATGTTCCAGTAGACAGTGAGGTGAGACAGGTCAGGTCATGTTCCAGTACACAGTGAGGTGAGACAGGTCAGGTCATGTTCCAGTAGACACTGAGGTGAGACAGGCCAGGTCATGTTCCAGTAGACAGTGAGGTGAGACAGGTCAGGTCATGTTCCAGTACACAGTGAGGTGAGACAGGCCAGGTCATGTTCCAGTAGACAGTGAGGTGAGACAGGTCAGGTCATGTTCCAGTACACAGTGAGGTGAGACAGGCCAGGTCATGTTCCAGTAGACAGTGGGGTGAGACAGGTCAGGTCATGTTCCAGTACACAGTGAGGTGAGACAGGCCAGGTCATGTTCCAGTAGACAGTGAGGTGAGACAGGCCAGGTCATGTTCCAGTACACAGTGAGGTGAGACAGGCCAGGTCATGTTCCAGTACACAGTGAGGTGAGACAGGCCAGGTCATGTTCCAGTACACAGTGAGGTGAGACAGGCCAGGTCATGTTCCAGTACACAGTGAGGTGAGACAGGCCAGGTCATGTTCCAGTACACAGTGAGGTGAGACAGGTCAGGTCATGTTCCAGTACACAGTGAGGTGAGACAGGCCAGGTCATGTTCCAGTACACAGTGAGGTGAGACAGGCCAGGTCATGTTCCAGTACACAGTGAGGTGAGACAGGCCAGGTCATGTTCCAGTACACAGTGAGGTGAGACAGGTCAGGTCATGTTCCAGTAGACAGTGAGGTGAGACAGGCCAGGTCATGTTCCAGTACACAGTGAGGTGAGACAGGTCAGGTCATGTTCCAGTACACAGTGAGGTGAGACAGGCCAGGTCATGTTCCAGTACACAGTGAGGTGAGACAGGTCAGGTCATGTTCCAGTAGACAGTGAGGTGAGACAGGCCAGGTCATGTTCCAGTACACAGTGAGGTGAGACAGGCCAGGTCATGTTCCAGTACACAGTGAGGTGAGACAGGCCAGGTCATGTTCCAGTAGACACTGAGGTGAGACAGGCCAGGTCATGTTCCAATAGACAGTGAGGTGAGACAGGTCAGGTCATGTTCCAGTACACAGTGAGGTGAGACAGGCCAGGTCATGTTCCAGTACACAGTGGGGTGAGACAGGTCAGGTCATGTTCCAGTAGACAGTGAGGTGAGACAGGCCAGATCATGTTCCAGTACACAGTGAGGTGAGACAGGTCAGGTCATGTTCCAGTAGACAGTGAGGTGAGACAGGCCAGATCATGTTCCAGTACACAGTGAGGTGAGACAGGTCAGGTCATGTTCCAGTAGACAGTGAGGTGAGACAGGCCAGGTCATGTTCCAGTAGACAGTGAGGTGAGACAGGCCAGGTCATGTTCCAGTAGACAGTGAGGTGAGACAGGCCAGGTCATGTTCCAGTAGACAGTGAGGTGAGACAGGCCAGGTCATGTTCCAGTAGACAGTGAGGTGAGACAGGCCAGGTCATGTTCCAGTAGACAGTGAGGTGAGACAGGTCAGGTCATGTTCCAGTAGACAGTGAGGTGAGACAGGCCAGGTCATGTTCCAGTAGACAGTGAGGTGAGACAGGCCAGGTCATGTTCCAGTAGACAGTGAGGTGAGACAGGCCAGGTCATGTTCCAGTAGACAGTGAGGTGAGACAGGTCAGGTCATGTTCCAGTAGACAGTGAGGTGCTAGTCCAACATTTAATAATCGCCTCTTCATCTTCTTCTGTAGCGCTGCAAAGTAACAAAATACGGTCATGTACTGTTCTGGAGAATCATTTTGAGGTACTTGTATTTCAGTTCACTTTTATTCCAAGACACAACAGGACACACCTGTTCTCTGGTTTCCAACCAAAGTCTCCAGAAAACAGTGAAAATAAAACTTAACAACTGTTTCAATCAAATCCTGCTTTTTGACTGTTTATTATGGGATGTCCTGATCTGACCTCAAACATCGAGTAGAGATCAGACCTCAAATATCAAGTAGAGATCAGACCTCAAACATCAGGTAGATATAAACAGCTTCTGTATGTTAGACACATGACTTCATCACATGACATCACATCACTTCACATTACCTGTTAACTCTGCAGTCTGTTCCCATCACACCTCACGCTGTTCAGCTGCAGCTGACGCAAGAGATTTGTTTTCATGTCTTCATTCACATCATTAAAATCTCAGATTCAGTTGGGATGAAACAAGTTCTGCTTCCTGTCTCTGAGGATCATGTTATCTACACTCTACTGATGATGTCTGTTGGTGCTCACTGTGAACGCACCTCTCTCAGAGCTTTTTTTTTTATTTGATTGATTCGTTGGCTCTCACACCACAAACAAACCGCACCAGAGTCTGTTTGGAGACGGACCCAGATCCAGCTTTTGAAGTGGTTTTGGTTCGGTTGTTTGGTCCACACCAGGGTTCGACTGACAGCTTTCACACCAGCTCAAACAAACTGCACTAACAAGCAAACCTGACTTTGTTTTAACTGAACCAAACAGGTGAGGTGTGAACGCACCATCAAAGTATCAGTAACAGTTCATGTACTCATTCTGCTCAAATCTGATGTAACATGGACTTTAATAAGAAATTGAACGCAAGACTTTGACTTGTGACAGTCAGTGCTTCTCAAAGTGAAAGATGCTTCCTTGGTAGGACAGGACTACCAGGACAGGACACGGACGGGTGGTCGGGTCCGACAGGGTCTTGGTGAGACCTTGTGAGACCTGAACACATGTTGGAACCGGTTAGCGTGTGCCCAGGTGTGAGTCATTGAAGAGGCTCCACCTTCAATTCAGGCAAATCTCACACAAAGAATTGTGGGTACTTAATGTCTGCAGAGGATACACACATGTAAATTCTCTGAAGGAAGGACCACAGTTGAAGTGGTCGAAGGATCCTTGATGTTGGAACAGTCCTTTGATTTGATGACGGAGCCTCTTTGACACTGAGTTGAAGGATCCTTCTTTGACTCTGAGAAACATCAACAGTATTTCTGTTCTGCAGTATTTGTACTTTTTGTCTCCATGAACCAGTGAGCTGACATTCACACAGCAGCTGTGGATGGAAACAGTTTTATTTTCACAGTTTTCTGGACGTGTCGTTAAATCAGAGCTGACTGGTGTCATTTTCAGACCCGTCAGTAGATTCAGTCACATCAACATATAAAGAGTAAGAGCTTCTCTGTAATTACAGGCTGTGATATTCTGACAGGAACTCGTCAGCTTTAGAAAAGATAAAACATAGATTCAGTTGAGTCTCTGCAGCTCTCATCACAAACACTTCATGTGTTTTTTCACAGCGCAGTTCCTTTAAAATATCTGCAGGAGGAAAGAATCAAACTGAAAACAGAGAAATTGTTCCAGGAAACTTGGCAGAGACATCGGAGCTTTACAACACACACACACACACACACACACACAGAGTCAGTGGGCTGCGACGTGGCAGTCGGAGCTTCAGAGCCTCAGAGCTGTGGAGGTTTGGAGGTTTTGGAGGTTTTGGACTCGGAGCTGACGAATACTTCAGCTCCTGAATTCTTCGTCTTCTCACTCACTGAATTCTGTTTGTCTTCAAAACAACGTCAGCCAATGAGGACACAGTTTTACTTCACCTCAGTTCAACTCGTCCTGAGCCTCCGGCGGTACCCTGTGACCTCATAGGCTCTGATGTCATTTCCTCCACAGCAGATGTTTTTATAAAAACTCAGTGGTTATATAAGCACCGTCATGTTTCAAACACAGAAATATTAAATAACCAAAGAGTTGATCAGGTTCTGTGTCCAACTCCTCTGCAGCGCTCAGCAGTCTCACATCAGGACTTCATCATCATCATCATCATCATCATCAGGACACAAACCAAACAGAAATGTCAAGAAGAGAATTCAGTCAATAAAAACATCCTGGAACATGTTGAAGTTCAGACACCATGAAAAAGTCACAGATGGTTTTTAATTCTCTGAACTGTGACTCAGTCTGACAATAACATTCTAAATGAACATTTTTATAAATATAATATCTGCCCAGAGATTTATAAACAGAAGATCTGACAAACAGAAACCAACTCCTCCGTCCTCACATCGCGTTAAATCTCCAGTGTGTCAGAATATAACCAGCTGTGTTCTTGTTCCCTCAGAATGAGACGTTTTTATCCAAGCAGGTGCTCGTCTACAGAGAGCGCCATGTTGCACCACCATGTTTCTACAGTAGCCCAGAACGGACAAACCAAACACTGACTCTAGATAGAGACATTCATGTGTTCACATCAGCAGCTCCAGCACAACAAGCAGAGTCAGAAACATACTGATTGATAAGGTCAAATATCTGTCTTCAGTGTTTTTCTGGTGTGAATCAGCTGATGTCTCATTTATAAACACTGCGGACGCACAAATCAAGGCCTGAAAGAGGCGAACGTCACTTGACACGAGAAAGTTGTAATCTTTGAAAATAAAACTTGATGGGAGAAATTTTGACCCGTGCTTACTGGAGACAGGAAGCTGGTGATGCAGATGGTGAGGTGGAGCCTGAGTGTAGAAACTGTTGAATATTTTTTTGGCTTTTGTTCGTACGCACATTTTTAGTTTGGGTCCTGCACACTGTTTTATATTTGAGACCTCCTCAACAAACCAAGTTCCAACGTCCTCAAACAAGATGATAATTGAGCCATCTTGTTTTTAACATGGATTAGTTTATTGTGGTCTCACTACCACTAGATGGGACAGAAAGTGTCCACGATGGAGGACAACAGGTCTGACTGAAGCAGGATGAAACCCAGAATGTGACGTCCTCATGTGAGGACGCAGGGTCTCGGGAGGTTAAACTGTCACTCCAACATGTGACACATTAAATCTGAAGACCAGAGACGTGCCATGAGTTTGTTTGAAGTTTTTATTTGGACATTTTCTTCTTCTGTGGTTGTGACATTGTGTGCATGCTGTGACTGCTGTTGGCATGGTGAACCTGCTGTGGGATGTTTTTTTGGACGTTCCAACAGATGTTGGACCGGCGCAGCTTCTGCTGTTGTTTACTAACACATCGTCACATAATGTGGAAACTGAGAGATGATTCACATCTGGGTGCAGAGACAGAAAAGCCAAACTGAAACGTTATTTGTGCTCAGGTTCAGTGGACGACAGAGCGTTGACCTGCGTGTTTAGTCTCAGTGAGAACATGTGCTCGTGTTTCAGGGTGTTGACCCGACGTCTGTTATTTTAGATCCATGTTTAGAACATTACTGAGGAGAGCTATCTGCCCCCCCCCCCACTGAGCTCACAGCAGGGACTGAGATCAACACACAGCTGTTTCACTGTGTTTCCATCACCTTCACACTGAGGCTGTAACCAACACTGCAGCCTGTAGAGGACGCTGTCACCACGGTTCCTTCAGGGACCAATGAAAACACAGCTCCGCTCCAACATCTGACCTCAGGTCTGTTTGCAGTTAAACATTAAATGCTTCTGAGATTCGTTCTGCTTGCTGCTCACTGATTTATTTATAGCAACCAAACACCTGCAGAGGCCGACATCTGTTTCTGTCCGTCCTCAGATCAGCCATGACTCAGCTGGTTTTAACCTCTGATACATGAGACAGGGACACATGAGGACAGAGACTGCTGCAGGACACTGTCCCTGACAGTCACCGCTCATCACAGCAGCATTTACTCAACAACATCACAGATACTGAGGTCGACCGTCCCTCAGGTCACCTGAGACTTGTTAGAGTTACCTGAGACTCTTTAAGCTAGGCTTAGGTTGCCATAGTCCAACCCATGAGGTTTGCACTCCAAAAAAATGACATGATCAATCCTTTGATTTGAACGCCAAGTCTCTGAAAGTTGTCAGTGAGGTCACCTGAGAGTCAGTAAGTTCAGTTGTCCAGGTATCCATCAAGATAACAGACAACACAGAGGTGAAGTCCCTCTCCTTCTGGTCGACCACCATGAGACCTTATTTCAGAGAAAATACGTACAGTAGTCCACGGCGAGAGACAAATAACTTTTAGATCCAGTTTGAACTGTGCCATTAATCATAAAATGAATAATAACTGTCAAATTAAAATATAATTTTCGCAGTTTGTCATGGTATCATTTAGTTTAGTGATCTCCAGTGAGTGAGTGAACATCATACGTGTCATTTATAGCATGATTCAAACAGGATCTAAAATTCTTTGTCTCTATGGACTGCCATAAATATTTGTCCAAAATAAGGTCCCTAGGAGGTTGCCTGAGGGCGCGAGAATTCACCTCTGTATAAAACTAAAATCTAATGTTAGTAAGTGATGAAAATGAGCCACTGTGTGAGCTGAACAGAAGGAGTCCCCTCATTCCTCTGAGTGTAACTAACTGAGATCTGTCCTCTGTTTGTCTGCAGGTCCTCTTTTAGGTCCTCTGATCCTGGAACAGAACATCCTGTGGTCCGGATCCGGATCAGCTCGACGACGGCGCTACATTGAAGAGGCTGAACTGTTTAACATCGAGGTCAGTCGTCTGTTTGAGATGGAGGCTGATGATCTGTTTGAGATGGAGGATGATAATATGTGTGTGAGATGGAGGATGATGATCTGTCTGAGATGGAGGATGATGATCTGTTTGAGATGGAGGATGATGATCTGTCTGAGATGGAGGATGATGATCTGTCTGAGATGGAGGATGATGATCTGTTTGAGATGGAGGCTGATGATCTGTTTGAGATGGAGGATGGAGGATGGAGGCTGATGATCTGTTTGAGATGGAGGATGGAGGATGGAGGATGATGATCTGTCTGAGATGGAGGATGATGAACTGTTTGAGATGGAGGATGATGATCTGTTTGAGATGGAGGATGATGATCTGTTTGAGATGGAGGCTGATGATCTGTTTGAGATGGAGGATGGAGGATGGAGGCTGATGATCTGTTTGAGATGGAGGATGGAGGATGGAGGATGATGAACTGTTTGAGATGGAGGATGATGATCTGTTTGAGATGGAGGATGATGATCTGTTTGAGATGGAGGATGATGAACTGTTTGAGATGGAGGATGGAGGATGGAGGCTGATGATCTGTTTGAGATGGAGGATGGAGGATGGAGGATGATGAACTGTTTGAGATGGAGGATGATGATCTGTTTGAGATGGAGGATGATGATCTGTTTGAGATGGAGGATGATGAACTGTTTGAGATGGAGGATGATGATCTGTTTGAGATGGAGGATGATGATCTGTTTGAGATGGAGGATGATGAACTGTTTGAGATGGAGGATGATGATCTGTTTGAGATGGAGGATGATGAACTGTTTGAGATGGAGGATGATGAACTGTTTGAGATGGAGGATGATGATCTGTTTGAGATGGAGGATGATGATCTGTTTGAGATGGAGGCTGATGATCTGTTTGAGATGGAGGATGGAGGATGATGATCTGTTTGAGATGGAGGATGGAGGATGGAGGATGATGATCTGTTTGAGATGGAGGATGATGAACTGTCTGAGATGGAGGCTGATGATCTGTTTGAGATGGAGGATGATGATCTGTCTGAGATGGAGGATGATGATCTGTTTGAGATGGAGGATGATGATCTGTTTGAGATGGAGGATGGAGGATGGAGGCTGATGATCTGTTTGAGACGGAGGATGGAGGATGGAGAATGATGATCTGTCTGAGATGGAGGATGATGATCTGTCTGAGATGGAGGATGATGATCTGTTTGAGATGGAGGATGGTGATCTGTCTGAGATTGAGGATGATGAACTGTTTGAGATGGAGGATGATGATCTGTCTGAGATGGAGGATGATGATCTGTTTGAGATGGAGGATGATGATCTGTCTGAGATGGAGGATGATGATCTGTTTGAGATGGAGGATGATGATCTGTCTGAGATGGAGGATGATGATCTGTCTGAGATGGAGGATGATGATCTGTTTGAGATGGAGGCTGATGATCTGTCTGAGATGGAGGATGGAGGATGGAGGATGATGATCTGTCTGAGATGGAGGATGATGATCTGTTTGAGATGGAGGATGATGATCTGTCTGAGATGGAGGATGGAGGATGGAGGATGATGATCTGTTTGAGATGGAGGATGATGATCTGTTTGAGATGGAGGATGATGATCTGTTTGAGATGGAGGATGATGATCTGTCTGAGATGGAGGATGATGAACTGTTTGAGATGGAGGATGATGATCTGTTTGAGATGGAGGATGATGATCTGTCTGAGATGGAGGATGATGAACTGTCTGAGATGGAGGATGATGATCTGTTTGAGATGGAGGATGATGATCTGTTTGAGATGGAGGATGGAGGATGGAGGATGATGATCTGTCTGAGATGGAGGATGATGATCTGTTTGAGATGGAGGATGATGATCTGTCTGAGATGGAGGATGGAGGATGATGATCTGTTTGAGATGGAGGATGGAGGATGGAGGATGATGATCTGTCTGAGATGGAGGATGATGATCTGTTTGAGATGGAGGATGATGATCTGTCTGAGATGGAGGATGGAGGATGGAGGATGATGATCTGTTTGAGATGGAGGATGATGATCTGTTTGAGATGGAGGATGATGATCTGTTTGAGATGGAGGATGATGATCTGTCTGAGATGGAGGATGATGATCTGTTTGAGATGGAGGATGATGATCTGTTTGAGATGGAGGATGGAGGATGGAGGATGATGATCTGTCTGAGATGGAGGATGGAGGATGGAGGATGATGATCTGTTTGAGATGGAGGATGATGATCTGTTTGAGATGGAGGATGATGATCTGTCTGAGATGGAGGATGATGAACTGTCTGAGATGGAGGATGATGATCTGTTTGAGATGGAGGATGATGATCTGTCTGAGATGGAGGATGATGATCTGTTTGAGATGGAGGATGGAGGATGGAGGATGATGATCTGTCTGAGATGGAGGATGGAGGATGGAGGATGATGATCTGTTTGAGATGGAGGATGATGATCTGTTTGAGATGGAGGATGATGATCTGTTTGAGATGGAGGATGATGATCTGTCTGAGATGGAGGATGATGAACTGTTTGAGATGGAGGATGATGATCTGTTTGAGATGGAGGATGATGATCTGTCTGAGATGGAGGATGATGAACTGTCTGAGATGGAGGATGATGATCTGTTTGAGATGGAGGATGATGATCTGTCTGAGATGGAGGATGATGAACTGTCTGAGATGGAGGATGATGATCTGTTTGAGATGGAGGATGATGATCTGTTTGAGATGGAGGATGATGATCTGTCTGAGATGGAGGATGATGATCTGTTTGAGATGGAGGATGGAGGATGGAGGATGATGATCTGTCTGAGATGGAGGATGGAGGATGGAGGATGATGATCTGTTTGAGATGGAGGATGATGATCTGTTTGAGATGGAGGATGATGATCTGTTTGAGATGGAGGATGATGATCTGTCTGAGATGGAGGATGATGAACTGTTTGAGATGGAGGATGATGATCTGTTTGAGATGGAGGATGATGATCTGTCTGAGATGGAGGATGATGAACTGTCTGAGATGGAGGATGATGATCTGTTTGAGATGGAGGATGATGATCTGTTTGAGATGGAGGATGATGATCTGTCTGAGATGGAGGATGATGATCTGTTTGAGATGGAGGATGGAGGATGGAGGATGATGATCTGTTTGAGATGGAGGATGGAGGATGGAGGATGATGATCTGTCTGAGATGGAGGATGATGAACTGTTTGAGATGGAGGATGATGATCTGTCTGAGATGGAGGATGATGATCTGTCTGAGATGGAGGATGATGATCTGTCTGAGAATGTTTTAACCTCCCTGTTGCTGCTGTCTTTTCCTTCTCCAGGTTCTGTTAGCTGTGGATTATTCTGTCCTTCTTTTCCACGGCCGAGACCACATTCAGAAATATCTCCTGACACTCATGAACATCGTAAGTCAAGACATACACACAGATTTTTGATTGAAGGGTTAATGTAGATGATGATGATGCCTCAGTGATGAAGAGTGGAGGTTTTATCAGCTGCTGAAAGGTAAACTCAAAGAGAAGCTGATCATCTCCACATTCACAAAAACTCTGGATGGTCAAACTCCCATCATCCCCCTGGTGATGAGCTGGTCGACTGTTTGACCACCAGGACACAGTCTCTGATCCAAACAAGTTCTCACCCCAACTCATCAAATACAGCTGCTTTCTTACTGGACTTAAACATCAAAATATGACATTATACATATTCTCCTGAGTCAGGTTGGGATGTTCTTTTCAAAATAAACTTCCATTATCACAGGAAATTAACAGGTTCATACATGCGTACAGTCTTTTTCAAAATAAACTTAAAATAAATCTGGTTGTTACTGACGTAATGTCACGTCATGAGATATATATCATGTGACATATATATCATTAGCATAGCATGCTACACAAACTAGCACACTATGTTGTTATTAAAATAACTCCACTGATTTTTACTTTCACGCAGGAAATGAACAGTGACCTCTTGAGTCAAAGTCCGGAGTTTGTTTGACCTGCCGACCTCATACAGACTTGTTCTGTCTTTATACTATGGTAGTTGCTTGCAGATCTGCAGCGTATCATACTGTCACAGTGCATGACTGTCTCTCAGTGCGTCTGTGTCTGACGCCGACATCCACTGACAAAGTGGTGGTAATTAAAGAGTTTGGTTGTTCCCGACAGAGTCAAACATAGCTGCCCAGTGCGTATCATACCGCCATGAAATGCGCCTTTGTGCATTGGTACCTGACACTGATGTCGCTGACAAAGCGGCCTTATTTGATGAGGAAGGAGTAAGAACTGACCGCTGATCCTGCTCCCTGGTGTAAAGTTTCTCAGCTTTCCCTCAACAGAAACAGTGTGAAACTCAGCTGTATCGAATATGTCCTCTACATGGTCTGCCTGTTTTATAAAAGGGGAACCACTGCCTGTGAGTTCATGGGCTCTGACCCCGACCCCCTGTGTGACAGTGGACCTGGACACCTTCAGAGCTCAGGATGAATTAATTCACTTCTGTCAGTTTACAATGATATTTTGACACCCTCCATGACCAGACACAGAGATCCATCTATTATCATTGTAAGTGCTAATATCGTAGGCAACTAGACTTGCTTGCGTTTCTTGAAGACATTTCGTCTCTCATCCAAGAAGCTTCTTCAGTCCTAAATGACTGGTACGGAGTTGCAGGCTTTAAACCCTGTGTGGGTGGGAACCCTTGCAGAGTTGTAGGGGTCACGTGAGCTCTTAGTTTCAGAGTCGTTAAGGTCACAATGTGAGTCATTAGCCCACCTGGCCACCATGTGAGTCGTTAGGGGCAGGTGGGAACAGGGGTGAATGGGTGTAAAGTGATCTGGGGAGGGATCCCAAGACTGCATTGTAGGTGGATAATAAGTGGTGTCATAAGCCACCACCTCTGTTTAACAATGGTCGTTCCAGCTTAACGTAGATGACATCAGATGTTGAACCACCTCAACATGAAGGAGCAGCAGCTCTACTCTGAGCTCCCTCCAGATGTCTGACTCCTCCCCCTATCTCTAAGGCTGAGCCCAGACACCCTACAGAGGAAACTCATTTCAGACGCTTGTATCTGTGACCTCATTCTTTCAGTCACTACCCAGAGCTCATGACCATAGGTGAGGGTTGGGAAGCAGATGGACCAGGAAATCAAAAGCTTTGCCTTCTGGCTCAGCTCCCTCTGAACCACGGTGGTCCAGTGCAGTGCACACATCACTGCAGATGCCGCACTAAACCACCGATCCATCTCACATTCTGTTCTATTTCCACTCATGAACAAAACCCTGAGATATTCGAGCTCCTTTCAATTCAATTCAATTTTATTTATAAAGCCCAATATCACAAATCACAATTTGCCTCACAGGGCTTTACAGCATACGACATCCCTCTGTCCTTATGACCCTCACAGCTGATCAGGAAAAACTCCCCAAAAAAACCTCTTTAACGGGGAAAAAAACGGTAGAAACCTCAGGAAGAGCAACTGAGGAGGGATCCCTCTTCCAGGACGGACAGACGTGCAATAGATGTCGTACAGAACAGATCAACATAATAAATTAACAGTAATCCGTATGACACAATGAGACAGAGAGAGAGAGAGAGAGAGAGAGAGAGAGAGAGACAGAGAGAGAGAGAGAGAGAGATGCAGGTAATGACAGTAGCTTACAACAACATTATTGAAAGTAATAATATTATAGTTATAGTTCTGGCTACTGTGGTACAATATGTTGAAAGTATGTATTAATATCTGGCAGTATACATGTGTGACAATAATCATATGTGTATAATAACAGTAGAAGTATGACTAATGACTAATGATGGCAGCAGCAGCAGGAGGCATCTGGCAGGACCACGGCAGCAGCACAACCACACACGTCACGCTGTCCAGGCACCGCTGTGATATGAGTTAATCTGAGAGACAGTGGAGCACAAAGGCTCCGGAGAAGAAGCCGAGTTAGTGACATCCAGAATGGCCGAGTTAGCAAGATGCAGTAATAGAATACGAGAGAGAGAGAGAGAGAGAGAAGGTGCCCGGTGTATTATAGGGGGGTCCTCCGGCAGACTAGGCCTAAGTCAGCCTAACTAGGGGCTGGTACAGGGCAAGCCTGAGCCAGCCCTAACTATAAGCTTTATCAAAGAGGAAAGTCTTAAGTCTAGTCTTAAATGTGGAGACGGTGTCTGCCTCCCGGACCGTAACAGGAAGATGATTCCACAGGAGAGGAGCCTGATAGCTGAAGGCTCTGGCTCCTGATCTACTTTTGGAGACTTTAGGGACCACGAGTAACCCTGCGTTCTCAGAGCGCAGTGTTCTGGTGGGATAATATGGCACTATGAGCTCTCTAAGATATGATGGAGCTTGACCATTTAGAGCTTTATAAGTTAACAGTAGGATTTTAAATTCAATTCTGGATTTTACAGGGAGCCAGTGCAGAGAAGCTAAAACAGGAGAAATATGATCTCGTTTCTTAGTTCCTGTTAGTACACGTGCTGCTGCATTCTGAATTAGCTGGAGAGTTTTTAAGGACTTACTAGAGCTACCTGATAATAGAGAGTTACAGTAATCCAGCCTTGAGGTAACAAAAGCGTGGACCAATTTTTCTGCATCTTTTCAGGTCAGGATAGGCCTAATTTTCACAATATTACGCAGATGAAAAAATGCAGTCTGTGAGGTTTGTTTTAAATGAGAATTAAAAGACAAATCTTGATCAAATATTACTCCAAGGTTTCGAGGCCTTTGCCTGAGGCAGTAACTCCCCCCAAACCCAGAGGGATGTGAGGCTTTAATATTCTCTTGCTCATCGTTCCCTTGAGTTTTTGCTTCCTCTGCCACAGAAGCTGCAGTCCTTATGGACTTTTTACCTGTCTGACTCAGGTGTCTCCTGGTCTTTCATACTGAGAGACCTTTCTTCTTAAGTCATATGACTTTATCGACTACTTTAGTCCTCTTGTGTTGCCACCACATCAGAGAGCTTCTGGATGTGACCCATGGGTAACAGGAAAAGTTCTTGCAGTTTTGGCTCAGGTGCAGCTCAGCTGGATTCATAGTGGACTCTTGATCCTCTCTTTGATTTAGGGTCAGCCACTGTTTTGTTTGGGATCAGTCTGACCAGGCCCATGGGTCAAAGGTCACCCCTCAGGCACTCACCTTTGAGACCTACCAAGTTTGGTCCTAGGACAGGGCCCTAATTTACCTCCTGTGGTCATAACAAGTGAATCGCTCTGCATCTGGTCTCTCAGCTGGAACCAGTTTACCACAGTGACCTTTCCATGATTTGGTGCTGCACGTAACAGGAAACCCCTCTGCCACAATTATGTGGTGCCCCCAGAAAGTTCCAGGAGGTTAATCCTAAAAAGAAATGTAGAATTCAGAGTTTGTTTAGAAAAGATGGTCAGATGAATCGATGGATTAACTTAACTTAATGATAACCTGATCATGTACTTTTCAGGGACTTCTCTTTGATGCATTCAGACCGACACCATGATGCGCCTGCACGGAAAACAAATCATACGTCAATTCCTTTATTCATTTTGCTTCCAGGCTACTAAATGCTGATAGTATCTAAGCCACCAGTGGGGTCATAGCTCCTGTTGTAGCAGCCCATTGATCTGTGCACTTACTGTCACTGACATGTTGATGTCTGATGTCTGCTGTTAGCTTACGTATTTATTTATTCTATTTACATGGATGGGATCGGCTATAGAAATTAACTGCTCTTTTGGGAGTAATAAAATATTCTTAATCTGAATCTGAGTCATATTTACAGCAGCACGTCTGTCTGTACCAGGTTAATGAGATCTATCAGGATCATTCTCTGGGTGCCAACGTCAACATTGTCCTGGTCAGGATCATCATGTTGTCTCCATCAAAGGTAGGAAACACTGAATCTGTTTCAAAGCTACTGATGGTTTCTTTATTCAGGATGGACTTGTGTACTGCTTTGTGCTCTGTGGGCCCTCCTGTAGAACCGGCTTATAGAAGTCCATGTCGTGAGATGTCAGGGGGTTTTCTGTTTAAACCAAGAGCAGTTTGGCTTTAGTTAGCTTTAGACTGATCACGTAATTAATCCTGATTTCATATAACCAGCTCTGTGACAGTTCAGAGATAAAGAGGGTCAGGAAGGCGGTGTTTGCTGAACATTAAACATTGTCAAAATACTTGTAAACTCTCTGGTTACTACTGTTATCCATCCTGAGGTAAAACCCACTTTTCAGTGTTTGGTTTAGAGATAAGTGGTTTTTGTAGCTAGTTTTATGTCCCTTTGGTTGTCCATGCTGTGTGGTACCTCTGTGTTTAACAGAAAACATAAATCCTGCATTAACGCCCCGGGGAATCTGTGCAAGAACAAATTCTGTTCTTTAAAGGTTTGCTCTCCGTTACGCATCAGAGTGTTCGTAAAATTTCCCTCCATCAGTCCCAGGAGCTGATCTCTGTGGGGAACCCCCAGAAGAGTCTGGAGAATGTCTGTGGATGGTCGTATCTCCAGCACAAGGAGACGAGTCATGCCGAGCAGCACGACCACACCATCTACCTGACCAGGCAGGAGTTCGGCCCCTCCGGCATGCAGGGTACTACTGCTAATACCTCCACTAATACTGCAAGTACTACTCCTACTACTACTGCTACTATTACTGCTACTACTGTCTACCTGACCAGGCAAAAGTTTGGTCTTCTGGCACGCAGGGTACTACTGCTAATACTGCAAGTACTATTACTACCACCATCTACCTGACATGGCAGGAGTTTTCCCAGTGGGGCATGCAGGATACTACATATAGTACCACTAACACCACCTGCCTGATCAGGACAGAGTTTGGCTGCTTTGGCATGCAGGATTCTGCCTCTAGTAGTACCAGTACTAATACAAGTACTACTACTAACACCAACCACCTGAGCAGGCCCTGATCTCTGACCCCTGACCTCGGGCCTTTTAACCTTTTGACCTGTCTCTGCAGGGTACGCTCCAGTTACAGGAATGTGTCACTTGCATCGGAGTTGCGTCCTCGTCTTTGAAGATGGGTTTTCTTCAGCGTTTGTAGCTGCCCACGAAACAGGACACGTGTGAGAATTACAAACATACACACTTATTGACACTACACCACAACTACTACACAACCAAACACAAATTCACCACAACATCAGAATGACTCTCAGGTGTGGAAACAATGATGGCTGACTCCCAGGTGTCCACGCAGAGACCATAATGACTTCTGAGTGTCCAGGTAGAGACAATAACAGACTGACCTGTATCATCACCTGTCCATCAATCTGTCTGTCTGTCTCAGGTTAGGGATGGAGCATGACGGTGAAGCAAATGACTGTGCTGATGATGTGCCGGTGGGCAGCATCATGTCTCCGCGGGTTCAAGCCACCTTCCATCGATACCACTGGTCCCGCTGCAGCTGGAGGGAGCTGCACCAGTACCTGCAGTGAGTACTACACATATAGCTAACACATGTAACTACTGTAAACTACAGAAACACTTAAGTCTGTTCAGCGGTAACAGCCTGTCTGTCTGTCTGTCTGCCTGCCTGCCTGCCTATCTTTTCAGTACCTACGACTGTCTCCGTGACGACCCGTTCCACCATGATTGGCCAGCTCAGCCTCAGTTGCCGGGGTTTCAGTACTCCATGGACCAACAGTGTCGCTTCGACTTCGGACCAGGATACAGCCTCTGTACTGCGGTACGTCTGTCTGTCTGTCTGTCTGTCTGTGTGCCCCCACATCATCTAATTAGAGGTGACCTTTGACCTCTTGCACTGTGACCTTTACCGTTTTCAGTGACACTGCGAGCATGGTTTCTATAGCAACAACTGCTGCAGGTGAGTCCCCTCCTCTTCTTAAAGAGTTCCATGCCTCCGGTCCGGTGATAGACACCACCAGAGGCATCATGTTGTCAGGTTGTCCATCCATACTTACATCCATCTCATTCTCATGACCACAATATCTCAGGTGCACACTGAGGGACTTTCCTCAAATTTGGCATGAACGTCCACTTGGACTCGGCAATGAACTGATCAGATTTTGGTGGTCATGGGTCAAAGGTCAAGGTAACTGTGACCTTGCGTCCATCTCATTCACATAAACATGTTATCTCAAGAAGACCTCGAGAGGATTTCTTAAAATCTGACACAAACGTCCACAACTGAAGAATAAACTGATTAGAATTTGGTGGTCAAAGGTCAGTGTGACCTCAGACAATATGTTTTTGTCCATAACTGAAGAATCCATACACTAATTATGATGAAACTTGACACAAATGTCTAACAGGATAAAATAACGAAGGTCAAAAGGTCAAAGGTCAACTTGACTGTGACATCATCATGTTTTAACGTCATATCTCAGGAACAGAAGGGGAGACATTTGGTCAGATACTGAATTGGTGACTCTAATCTTGAAACTGTGCTGATTGTATAGATCTTCTGTGTGTGAAGCATCCATGTTTTCACTGACATGGATGGAGACTGTCAGAGACACTGGACTGGTGGGCGGAGTCATACAACCACAGGGTGGGCTGGTGGGCGGAGTCATACAACCACAGGGTGGACTGGTGGGCGGAGTCATACAACCACAGAGTGGACTGGTGGGCGGAGTCATACAACCACAGGGTGGACTGGTGGGCGGAGTCATACAACCACAGGGTGGACTGGTGGGAGGAGTCATACAGCCACAGGGTGGACTGGTGGGAGGAGTCATACAACCACAGGGTGGACTGGTGGGAGGAGTCATACAACCACAGGGTGGACTGGTGGGCGGAGTCATACAACCACAGGGTGGACTGGTGGGAGGACTCATACAACCACAGGGTGGACTGGTGGGCGGAGTCATACAACCACAGAGTGGACTGGTGGGCGGAGTCATACAACCACAGGGTGGACTGGTGGGCGGAGTCATACAGCCACAGGGTGGACTGGTAGGCGGAGTCATACAACCACAGGGTGGACTGGTGGGCGGAGTCATACAGCCACAGGGTGGACTGGTGGGCGGAGTCATACAACCACAGGGTGGACTGGTGGGCGGAGTCATACAACCACAGGGTGGACTGGTGGGCGGAGTCATACAACCACAGGGTGGACTGGTGGGCGGAGTCATACAACCACAGGGTGGGCTGGTGGGCGGAGTCATACAACCACAGGGTGGACTGGTGGGCGGAGTCATACAGCCATGGGGTGGACAGTGATTATAGTCTAGACAGTATAGACAGTTTTTGACAGTATAGACAGTTTTTGACAGTATTTAACACGTGTTAAACTTGATTTGATTTGAGGTTGTAGAAATAACCGTAGTCTCTGAGTGATGCAGGACAGATTTAAATCCTGAATGAAATAAACAACAGATCCAGTTTTCAGATTTTAAAAATAGTGCTGCTTTAAACTGAAGCAGGAGCGCCTGAGTTTTGCGTCGTGTGCAGATGTGACCTGCTGATGTGTTTTTGGGTTGGAGGCCAACACCACATCTGTTGGAGATGTTAGCTGAGATGTTTGATGACCTCACACAGAAAACTGCGCTCTTTAATCTGATGACGTCGTCTGTTCTGGGACTTTCCAACATTTCAACATGATGGGAAAATGATTTTTGCTTTAATCATTAAGCTTGTTTGAGTTTTCTCTCGCAGGGCTGTGATGTCGTGTTGCTGTTGAATCATTCTTCAGTTATGTGCTGATGATTTTTCTCTCGTCTCAGACTGAAGGAGGCAGAATCAGTTTATTACAACTTAAAAACATGTTTCCTCTTTGGTTAACGTTTCTCTCCCTGCTGTTGGAGTTCTCCTGGTTCTGTTTTATTCTGATGGTTTATATTTTAACATGTTCGTGTGATCTGTGTGTGTGTGTGATCTGTGTGTGTGTGTGTGTGTGTGTGTGTGTGTGTTTGTCTCCAGTATCCGACCCTTGACCCCTGTAAACAGCTGTGGTGCAGCGACTACCACAACCCCTTCTACTGTAAGACCAAGAAAGGTCCACCGCTGGACGGGACAAAGTGTGGACCTGGAAAGGTGAGGACACGTTCAGGTCAGACGCTCGCTAGTAGACAGAAAGTTTGTCCCCGAGTTTGTCAACAAAGTCAGAAAAGAGAACCTTCACATGAACCAGTGAGTGGAGACGTGTCAGTCACTGGTTCCCAACTGGTCCAGACTCTCCTCAGTCATCAGTTCAGGGTCCACAGTTTAATTTACTCAGCATCATACTTGTGTTTGGACATGTCTTCTAGATAGCCATAGCAGGAAACAGCACTTCAAAATAAAAGCTCTGCCATAAATTCACTGTACTTTAAAATAAAGTATGATTTTACAAACCTGACACATTCACCTGTGGTCCATTCAGAACAGACCTGGGACCGACTTTTAGACTGCCACCCAACAGTTGGGAACCAGTGGCCTAAAGGATGAATGTGTGTCCATCATGTTGGTCTGAACTGAGACACGTCACCATCTGTTGGACAGACTGTGGTTCATCCTTAATGTTCCCTCCAGGATGAACTGTAAGAACTTTACTGATCCTCTGACGTTACATCTAGCGCCATCATCAGGTCAACAGGTGAACGTGTCCTGTACTTTGACTCCTGACCAGATGCCTGCAGAACATTTCAGCCTGTTCTGACACCCAACTCATCAAATACCACCGCTTAGTCAGGACGTCACCGCCAGACACCGACACTGAGACACACCAGGTGGCAGCAGGTTCTGACACTGAGGACAGGTGACGTAGTTAAAAGAGTGAGAAAGTCTCAATGTGGCAGGTGGGAGTCGGGGTGGACGGGTCAAACAAACTCTAGTCTTTCACCAGGAGCCTGCTGTTCATTTCCTCTGAAACCAAAAGTCAAGTTATTCTAATAACAACGTAGCGTGCTGGGCTGGTGACCGTGACATTAAGTTGGTAACAAACTGACTTATTTTAAACCAAACCATGATGAGGTTTTATAAATCTAACCACCTGCTTTGGCTGCTCAAACTTCAGGAAATAAACTAAAGACAAAGTGTTTAACCTACATACTGAGTTTATTTTGAAAAAGCCTGTCTGCATCTAATGAACATAAACCGGCACGCCGACCCTGAATGTCAGAACCTGTCGCAGGTGGTTACCTGACGTGTCATATTCTGATGTGTAGGACTTCTGATAAAGCGTCAGTGTTTGATGAGTTGGGATGAGAACATGTTGAACATTCAGCTGTGTTTACTGATAATTAGCAAATGTTAGCATGCTAACGTGCTAGACTGATGCTGGGACTCAAATCACATCCTTCCATCAGTACACTTCAGTGCAGTACACTATGTTCACTATGTACTTCTTGCATGGTGCAGTAATTTCAACAGGGTAGTGTTGTCTCAAATTGCGCACTGATGTTTTGCACTTATGGAAAGTGATGACGGCTTTTTTTAACTGCCGCTTCTTCTTCACTGTCTTCTTTTTAAATTTCAAACAGACGGTGGAGCATTATCGCCAACATTTGATCGCTATCTCTGCCCACACATAAACCCAACTTACGCCACAACGTCAATGCTGATTAAAATGTGCCACCATAGCTAGGAACAAGTTAGCTAGCTAACAAATGCTAACATTAGCTAGTCAGTTAATGTTAGCCCTCGCATTAAGAACTGGACCATCGTATTTACAGTACTGACACAGTCTCAGTTCAAAGTCGTCGAATACCAGAGCATGGTCATTGACTTCAGGCATCAGACACCAACAAAAAAGCTGTCCTTTCATGTCGACATGTTACATGGCTGTTTGCCACTCCTCTGTGCGGAACAGAACAGCCTGTCCGATGATGCTGCTGCATTTTACAAATATTTAAAACTTGTTCAGCATCTGACTTCAGATCTGAAACTGAAACCTTCTGCAGTGAAGACGACAAATGTAACTACACCCGTAGATCATACAGCATACGCCACGACACCTGTAACATCAACACCCGATGATAAAATGTGCCGCTGTTAGCTAGCTAACAAGCTAACATTAGCATTACCGTTTGGTACCAGATAATGGCAGAATTATTGATCTGATAAACAACCTGACGGCTTCGATCTGACAGCAGCTCAGTGAGGATGAAAATACACAGTACATTAGTACAAAACTTCAGTGTTCACCATGGTACTCTGACATGTCACAAGTTTGAAATGTGTTTGTGGCCCCGCCCCTTCCTCCAACATGGCGACCAATGAGGGTGAGAAGTGTCCAACCTTCACACTGAACTTTTTAACCATTAAAAATCAAGCCTAAGCGCAGAAGGATCTGATTTCAGAAGCAGCGAGAAGTGGTGAACTTTGCTCCTGCTAAACATTAGCATGTTAGCATCTAGCTCAGAGCACCGCTCTGTCTCAGTACAGCCTCACAGAGATGCTAACATGGCTGCAGACTGGCTGTCCTTATGCTAAGCTAGGCTAACCACCTCCTGAAACCAGCTCCGTGATGAACTTCTTTGCGTCTCCATGGTAACCATGTCTCGTTGCAGCACTGTTTTAAAGGTTTCTGCATGAAGCTGACCCCCGACATGCTGAGACAGGACGGCAACTGGGGATCATGGAGTCCTTTTGGCGGCTGCTCCAGGTCCTGCGGGGGCGGGGTCAAGTTTCGGGCCCGGCGCTGCGACAGCCCAGCGTGAGTGAGCTCTGAGTCGTCTGTGATGTCATCCATCAGAAGCACCAATCAGAGAGACTAACCTGTTGTTGTTCTCAGTCCAGCCAACGGGGGGCGTACCTGCTTTGGAAACAACTACGAGTTTCAACTGTGCAACAAAGAAGAGTGTCCGCCGCTGACTGACTTCAGGTCAGTAGATCTGCTGTTCACTGTGTCATCTGTGTTTACTGACTGACTTCAGGTCAGTTGACGTTGTGTTGTTTGTCTTTCAGAGAGGATCAGTGTAACGTCTGGAATCCGTTCTTGGAACATGAAGGACACAAACATCACTGGCTGCCGTATGAACACCCTGACCGTAAATACACACTCACTGCACACACTGTAGATACACACACACACACACACACACACACACACACAGTTTTCCAAACTGACAGATTAGATAAAAGAAGTTTCCTCTGCTCTGTGTGTGTGTGTGTGTGTGTTCACATGTTAAAGTCATCAGTCAGGAATCTGTTATTGGAGGGAAACTTGTGGCCTCTCGTCTCTTTAACTCTTTAATGTCTGAAAATATTCAGATTTCCTTCTCTTTAAACTCCCAATGTTCCACCTTAAATGTTCCATGCTCAGTATCTGTGTATGATAAATGAAGACCTTGTATTGATGTGTGTCTTTGTATCTGTATCTGTATCTGTCTGTGTGTGTGTGTGTGTGTGTGTGCGTGTGTGTGTGTGTGTGCGTGCAGCTGATGAGCGTTGTCGTCTGTTCTGTCAGTCCAAGGAGACGGCCGCCGTGGTTTCCATGAACAGAATGGTGCATGATGGGACGCCGTGTTCATACGGCGATGCCCACAGTGTCTGCGTCCGAGGAGAGTGTGAGGTCTTTATTTTGTTTCAGTTTCTCATGTTTTCTTCTTAAGTCTCATTATATTAACCTCCTGAGACCCTGCGTCCTCATGAGGACGTCTCATTCTGGGTTTCATCCTGTTTCACTCAGACCTGTTGTCCTCCATTCGTGGACACTCTCTGTCCCACCTAGTGGTAGTGAGACCACAATACACTATTCCATGTAAAAACAAGATGGCTGCCATCTCTGCCAAGACAGTTTGCAGCTGATCCTGAAACAGAAGTAGACAAAACCTGATCAGAGTTTATGGTTCAAACTTTATTTATGATAAATAATGTTTGTAGTTTGGTATGACGACAAATTTAAGATAAGACGTTGTTAATAAGGAAGGACTCATCTGAGGACACTGGGACTTTATTATCGGCTCGTTTGAGGACACTGGGACTTTATTATCGGCTCGTTTGAGGACACTGGGACTTTGTTGTCATCTTGTTTGAGGACACTGGGACTTTATTATCGGCTCGTTTGAGGACACTGGGACTTTGTTGTCATCTTGTTTGAGGACACTGGGACTTTATTATGGACAGACACTTCAGTGAAATGAAAACAGGAAACAGAATTTCTGGGTATCAGGAGGTTAATTTTATTGTATAGGTAAAAAAAAGTAAAACTATATTAAAATGTTGTTTATTTATTTACTTTTATGAAATGTTTTTATGTTTAATTCCATCTCATTTTCTGTCACAATGTCCTCTGTCCCTGCAGCAGAGCACTGTGTTTAAACAACAGTCTCAGTACAGACGTTATTCCGTATGATCTGATCTAAGGTCAGAATTCAAACTAACTTTATTGTCGTAGTGTGTCGACACAAACAGGAAGTGGAATCAGTTCTCAGTGGTTCTCAGTGTAAACTCAGTTGACAGCTCATGTAAACAGTTTGTGTGTTTGGACTTCAGGTTTATATTTTAGAGTTTCTTAGAGTTTAATGACTGAGTGTTGGTTTATGGAAGCAGGGGACGACTGAGGACCACACAGGAGACATGGACACGTCTCATGTCAACATTACACTGTCCATTTGTCCTCCAACATCTCACCAATATCTTTAGTTTAACCACCAGCAGTAAAGACGGAGTGCAGTTCCTCTTCAGATTAAAAATCTTTTTTTCAAAAATGTCCTGGTTGAGACACCAGACACACAGACAGACAGACACACAGACAGACAGACAGACACACAGACAGACACACAGACACACAGACAGACAGACAGACAGACAGACAGACACACAGACAGACAGACAGACAGACAGACAGACAGACAGACACACAGACAGACAGACACACAGACACACAGACAGACAGACAGACAGACAGACAGACAGACAGACACACAGACACACAGACAGACAGACACACAGACAGACAGACACACAGACACACAGACAGACAGACAGACAGACAGACAGACAGACAGACACACAGACACACAGACAGACAGACACACAGACAGACAGACAGACAGACACACAGACACACAGACAGACAGACAGACAGATAGACAGACGGCAACATGAAGACATAAAATCACTTGTTCGTCCTCTAGAACCTCTAGTGTCTACCAGTTACTGACTTTCACCCAGGAGGCCTGTGTTCACTTCCTGTAAGATTGTAAAGCCAAACCCTGTTCTTTATTCCTAAAACCAACCACGTGCGTGTGTTGGCTAAACGTAACCACGTGCGTGTGTTGGCTAAACGTAACCATGTGTGTGTGTGTTGGATAAACGTAACCACGTGTGTGTGTTGGCTAAACGTAACCACGTGTGTGTGTGTTGGCTAAACGTAACCACGTGCGTGTGTGTTGGATAAACGTAACCATGTGTGTGTGTTGGCTAAACGTAACCGTGTGTGTGTTGGCTAAACGTAATCACGTGTGTGTTGGCTAAACGTAACCACGTGTGTGTGTGTGTGTGTGTTGGCTAAACGTAACCACGTGTGTGTGTGTGTGTGTGTTGGCTAAACGTAACCACGTGTGTGTGTGTTGGCTAAACGTAACCACGTGTGTGTGTGTTGGATAAACGTAACCATGTGTGTGTGTTGGCTAAATGTAACCGTGTGTGTGTTAGCTAAACGTAATCACGTGTGTGTGTCGGCTAAATGTAACCACGTGTGTGTGTTGGCTAAACGTAACCACATGTGTGTGTCAGCTGAACGTAACCACGTGTGTGTGTCGGCTAGACTTGAACACGTGTGTGTGTTGGCTAAACGTAACCACATGTGTGTGTCCGCTAAACTTAAACACGTGTGTGTGTTGGCTAAACGTAACCATGTGTGTGTGTCGGCTAAATGTAACCACGTGTGTGTGTTGGCTAAATGTAACCACGTGTGTGTGTCGGCTAAATGTAACCACGTGTGTGTGTCGGCTAAACGTAACCACGTGTGTGTGTCGGCTAAACTTAAACACGTGTGTGTGTGTGTTGGCTAAACGTAACCATATATGTGTGTCAGCTGAACTTAAACACGTGTGTGTGTCGGCTAAACGTAACCATGTGTGTGTGTCGGCTAAACTTAAACACGTGTGTGTGTCGGCTAAACCTTACCACGTGTGTGTGTCGGCTAAATGTAACCACGTGCATGTGTTGGCTAAACGTAACCACGTCTGTGTGTGTGTCGGGTAAATGTAACCACATGTGTGTGTTGGCTAAACTTAAACACGTGTGTGTGTGTTGGCTAAACGTAATCACGTGTGCGTGTCGGCTAAACGTAACCACGTGTGTGTGTTTTGGCTAAACGTAACCACGTGTGTGTGTTAGCTAAACTTAAACACGTGTATGTGTTGGCTAAACGTAAACACGTGTGTGTGTCGGCTAAATGTAACCACGTGTGTGTGTGTTGGCTAAACGTAACCACGTGTGTGTGTCGGCTAAACTTAAACACGTGTGTGTGTTGGCTTAACGTAACCACGTGTGTGTGTCGGCTAAACGTAACCACGTGTGTGTGTCGGCTAAACGTAACCACGTGTGTGTGTGTTGGCTAAATGTAAACACGTGTGTGTGTCGGCTAAACGTAACCACGTGTGTGTGTTGGCTAAACGTAAACACGTGTGTGTGTGTTGGCTAAACTTAAACACGTGTGTGTGTCGGCTAAACCTTACCACGTGTGTGTGTCGGCTAAATGTAACCACGTGTGTGTGTTGGCTAAACGTAACCACGTGTGTGTGTGTGTCGGGTAAATGTAACCACGTGTGTGTGTTGGCTAAACTTAAACACGTGTGTGTGTTGGCTAAACGTAACCACGTGTGTGTGTCGGCTAAACGTAACCACGTGTGTGTGTGTGTGTTGGCTAAACGTAATCACGTGTGCGTGTCGGCTAAACGTAACCACGTGTGTGTGTGTTGGCTAAACGTAACCACGTGTGTGTGTCGGCTAAACTTAAACACGTCTGTGTGTTGGCTAAATGTAACCACATGTGTGTGTCGGCTAAACGTAACCACGTGTGTGTGTGTTGGCTAAACGTAACCACGTGTGTGTGTCGGCTAAACTTAAACACGTGTGTGTGTTGGCTAAACGTAACCACGTGTGTGTGTCGGCTAAACGTAACTACGTGTGTGTGTGTCGGCTAAACGTAACCACGTGTGTGTGTCGGCTAAACGTAAACACGTGTGTGTGTGTGTCGGCTAAACGTAAACACGTGTGTGTGTTGGCTAAAACGTAAACACGTGTGTGTGTGTGTGTTGGCTAAATATAACCATGTGTGTTTGTCGGCTAAACGTAACCACGTGTGTGTGTGTTGGCTAAACGTAACCACATGTGTGTGTCGGCTAAACGTAAACACGTGTGTGTTTGTTGGCTAAACGTAACCATGTGTGTGTGTCGGCTAAACTTAAACACGTGTGTGTATTGGCTAAACAAAACCACGTATGTGTGTCGGCTGAACTTAAACACGTGTGTGTGTCGGCTAAACGTAACCACGTGTGTGTGTCGGCTAAACGTAACCACGTGTGTGTGTCGGCTAAACGTAACCACGTTTGTGTGTGTTGGATAAACGTGAACACGTGTGTGTGTGTCGGCTAAACGTAACCACATGTGTGTCGGCTAAACTTAAACACGTGTGTGTGTTGGATAAACATAACCACGTGTGTGTGTGTTGGCTAAACGTAACCATGTGTGTGTGTGTTGGATAAACGTAACCACGTGTGTGTGTTGGCTAAACGTAACCACGTGTGTGTGTGTTGGCTAAACGTAACCACGTGTGTGTGTGTTGGATAAACGTAACCATGTGTGTGTGTTGGCTAAACGTAACCGTGTGTGTGTTGGCTAAACGTAATCACATGTGTGTTGGCTAAACATAACCACGTGTGTGTGTGTGTGTGTTGGCTAAACGTAACCACGTGTGTGTGTGTTGGATAAACATAACCATGTGTGTGTGTTGGCTAAATGTAACCGTGTGTGTGTTGGCTAAATGTAATCACGTGTGTGTGTTGGCTAAATGTAACCACGTGTGTGTGTTGGCTAAACGTAACCACATGTGTGTCAGCTGAACGTAACCACGTGTGTGTGTCGGCTAAACTTAAACACGTGTGTGTGTTGGCTAAACGTAACCACATGTGTGTGTCCGCTAAACTTAAACACGTGTGTGTGTTGGCTAAACGTAACCATGTGTGTGTGTCGGCTAAATGTAACCACGTGTGTGTGTTTTGGCTAAACGTAACCACGTGTGTGTGTGTGTCGGGTAAATGTAACCACGTGTGTGTGTCGGCTAAACTTAAACACGTGTGTGTGTTGGCTAAACGTAACCACGTGTGTGTGTCAGCTAAATTTAAACACGTGTGTGTGTTGGCTAAACGTAACCACGTGTGTGTGTCGGCTAAATGTAACCACGTGTGTGTGTCGGCTAAATGTAACCACGTGTGTGTGTCGGCTAAACGTAACCACGTGTGTGTGTCGGCTAAACGTAACCACGTTTGTGTGTGTCGGCTAAACGTAAACACGTGTGTGTGTGTTGGCTAAACGTAAACACGTGTGTGTGTGTGTTGGATAAACGTAACCATGTGTGTGTGTTGGCTAAACGTAACCACGTGTGTGTGTGTTGGCTAAACTTAAACACGTGTGTGTGTCGGCTAAACCTTACCACGTGTGTGTGTCGGCTAAATGTAACCACGTGTGTTTGTTGGCTAAACGTAACCACGTGTGTGTGTGTGTCGGGTAAATGTTACCATGTGTGTGTGTTGGCTAAACTTAAACACGTGTGTGTGTGTTGGCTAAACGTAATCACGTGTGCGTGTCGGCTAAACGTAACCACGTGTGTGTGTTTTGGCTAAACGTAACCACGTGTGTGTGTGTTGGCTAAACGTAACCACGTGTGTGTGTCGGCTAAACTTAAACACATGTGTGTGTTGGCTAAACATAACCACGTGTGTGTGTCGGCTAAACGTAACCACGTGTGTGTGTGTCGGCTAAACGTAACCACGTATATGTCGGCTAAACGTAAACACGTGTGTGTGTGTGTCGGCTAAACGTAAACACGTGTGTGTGTTGGCTAAAACGTAAACACGTGTGTGTGTGTGTGTTGGCTAAATGTAACCATGTGTGTTTGTCGGCTAAACTTAAACACGTGTGTGTGTGTTGGCTAAACGTAACCACGTGTGTGTGTCGGCTAAACGTAACCACGTGTGTGTGTCGGCTAAACGTAAACACGTGTGTGTCTGTCGGCTAAACGTAAACACGTGTGTGTGTGTCGGCTAAACGTAACCACATGTGTGTCGGCTAAACTTAAACACGTGTGTGTGTTGGCTAAACGTAACCACGTCTGTGCGTTGGCTAAACGTAACCACGTGTGTGTGTCGGCTAAACTTAAACACGTGGGTGTGTTGGCTAAATGTAACCACGTGTGTGTGTTGGCTAAACGTAACCATGTGTGTGTGTCGGCTAAACTTAAACACGTGGGTGTGTTGGCTAAACGTAAACACGTGTGTGTGTGTGTGTGTGTGTGTTGGCTAAATGTAACCATGTGTGTGTGTCGGCTAAACGTAAACACGTGTGTGTGTGTGTTGGCTAAACGTAACCACATGTGTGTGTCGGCTAAACTTAAACACGTGTGTGTGTGTTGGCTAAACGTAACCACGTGTGTGTGTTGGCTAAACGTAACCACGTGTGTGTGTCAGCTAAACTTAAACACGTGTGTGTGTTGGCTAAACGTAACCACGTGTGTGTGTCGGCTAAACTTAAACACGTGTGTGTGTTGGCTAAACGTAACCACGTGTGTGTGTCGGCTAAACTTAAACACGTGTGTGTGTGTCGGCTAAACGTAACCACGTGTGTGTGTCGGCTAAATGTAACCACGTGTGTGTGTCGGCTAAACGTAACCACGTGTGTGTGTGTTGGCTAAATGTAACCACGTGTGTGTGTGTTGGCTAAACGTAACCACGTGTATGTCGGCTAAACGTAAACACGTGTGTGTGTGTGTCGGCTAAACGTAAACACGTGTGTGTGTTGGCTAAAACGTAAACACGTGTGTGTGTGTGTGTTGGCTAAATGTAACCATGTGTGTTTGTCGGCTAAACTTAAACACGTGTGTGTGTGTTGGCTAAACGTAACCACGTGTGTGTGTGTCGGCTAAACGTAAACACGTGTGTGTATTGGCTAAACGTAACCACGTGTGTGTGTCGGCTAAACTTAAACACGTGTGTGTGTCGGCTAAACGTAACCACGTGTGTGTGTCGGCTAAACGTAAACACGTGTGTGTCTGTCGGCTAAACGTAAACACGTGTGTGTGTGTCGGCTAAACGTAACCACATGTGTGTCGGCTAAACTTAAACACGTGTGTGTGTTGGCTAAACGTAACCACGTCTGTGCGTTGGCTAAACGTAACCACGTGTGTGTGTCGGCTAAACTTAAACACGTGGGTGTGTTGGCTAAATGTAACCACGTGTGTGTGTTGGCTAAACGTAACCACGTGTGTGTGTCGGCTAAACTTAAACACGTGGGTGTGTTGGCTAAACGTAAACACGTGTGTGTGTGTGTGTGTGTTGGCTAAATGTAACCATGTGTGTGTGTCGGCTAAACGTAAACACGTGTGTGTGTGTGTTGGCTAAACGTAACCACATGTGTGTGTCGGCTAAACTTAAACACGTGTGTGTGTGTTGGCTAAACGTAACCATGTGTGTGTGTTGGCTAAACGTAACCACGTGTGTGTGTCGGCTAAACTTAAACACGTGTGTGTGTCGGCTAAACGTAACCACGTGTGTGTGTCGGCTAAATGTAACCACGTGTGTGTGTCGGCTAAACGTAACCACGTGTGTGTGTGTTGGCTAAATGTAACCACGTGTGTGTGTGTTGGCTAATCGTAACCACGTGTGTGTGTCGGCTAAACTTAAACACGTGTGTGTGTCGGCTAAACGTAACCACGTGTGTGTGTCGGCTAAACTTAAACACGTGTGTGTGTCGGCTAAACGTAACCACGTGTGTGTGTCGGCTAAACGTAACCACGTGTGTGTGTCGGCTAAACTTAAACACGTGGGTGTTTTGGTTAAACGTAACCACGTGTGTGTGTCGGCTAAACGTAACCACGTGTGTGTGTCGGCTAAACCTAAACACGTGGGTGTTTTGGCTAAATGTAACCACGTGTGTGTGTCGGCTAAACTTAAACACGTGTGTGTGTTGGCTAAACGTAACCACATGTGTTTGTCGGCTAAACTTAAACACGTGTGTGTGTTGGCTAAACGTAACCACGTGTGTGTGTCGGCTAAACTTAAACACGTGGGTGTGTTGGCTAAACATAACCACGTGTGTGTGTTGGCTAAACTTAAACACGTGGGTGTTTTGGCTAAATGTAACCACGTGTGTGTGTCGGCTAAACTTAAACACGTGTGTGTTACGTTTAGCCAACGGTTTGATCAGGTGAATGGTGGTGAGCAGTGTTCAAAGTCCTCGCCATCATCACTTCACCAGCACATGTCTGCCCCCCATATCTGAAATAGAACCCCTGATCTTCCAAATAAAATCCCCTCCTCTCCTCTGTGCTTGGTTCCTCTCCTCTGTCCTTGGCTCCTCTCTCCTCGTGCAGCACGTAGGTTGTGATGGACAGATAGCGTCGGACCAGCAGGAGGATCGATGTGGAGTCTGTGGAGGAGACAACTCCAGCTGTAAAGTCATCAAGGGAAACTTCACCCGCAGCACCAAGAAACAAGGTCTCTGAAAAACTCTAATGTCTGACTGAAACACCCTCTGGTTACACACTAACAGCTGGTTGAACCTCAGTCAGTCCAGAACGCCTGGACAGGAAGTAGATATATGTTCTGTAAAGTAAACACGTACCAAAAGTACATGAGTGTAACGGCGTTCTGTTGCTATTGTTTCCCTTTGATAATGTTTCTGATCGATAAATGATTATTGTTCCCGTTTCTTAGGTTACCTGAAGATCCTGGAGATCCCCAAAGGAGCCCGACACCTGCTGATCCAGGAGTTCAAAGAGACTCCTCACATCCTGGGTAAGAGGAGGGAGGATGAGCCTGTTTGAGCCGACATGAACTTCTGTTCTCATTGTTTCGTTTCCTGCTGCAGCCGTGAGGAACCTGGAGACGGGTCACCTCTTCCTCAACGATGAAGACGTGCTCCCAGAGTCCCGAGTGCTAATCGAGAAGGGTGTGGCATGGCATTACAGCAACATCGAGGAGCGGGAGTCCATCCAGACGACAGGGCCTCTGAAATATGGAGTCCTGCTCATGGTCAGTCCATCAGTACAGACACTCTGGCTGCTTTCACACCGTCATGCAGCTAACACCCTGACAACCACCTACCTATGAGAGCATCACCCCAAAAAGCAAGATGTTTTTTTGTTTTTTTTTTGACAACTTTATTTATCATTTTATCCATAACAAAAACATTAACATCAATGGTTAAGCATTTCTTACAGAAGTTGTAAACCCCCCGCACCCCCTCCAGGTGGCATCCCCCACTACAAACATACAATCACACCCACAACCATATACATAGGTCAAAGGCAACAGATAGGCACTAATACTCATGTGCATATAAATAAAGGCATACATGTCCCTTCTATCTGCAGGAATATATTCTGTATCCAAACATAAATACCTAAGCAAAAAAATAAATATACAAATATCAAAAAAAAGAAAAGAAAATAGACATACACTCACACTAAAGACTCAAACTAGTCTGCTTTGAATATTGCAGTCATAGTACCAGCATTTTGGACCTTCTGAAAAAGATACGAAAAAGAAAAAAAAAAGGTACAAATGATCCTGTCATAATTTGGGCATCTAAAAATATAAGTCAGAAGTCAAAGGGAGACAACGAGCGGCCAGGTGAAAGGCAGGCTCCTACTATGAGTTATGAACCATGACCACGTTTTTTCATACTTATCCTCCAGCCCACATACTGTATACCTAATTTTTTCTAAATCTAATCCCAACATCACCTCCCTAATCCAATGAATATAGATGGGAGGATTCTTTCCCTTCCAGTTCAGTAATATCAGACGACGGGCATGCAACAATGCATAGGCAATTGCATTTCTGTGGAGGCGGGACAACTCCAACTCGTCTCTAACGATACCAAAGATGGCTGTTAAAGGGTCAGCCTGCAGTGTTTTGCCCGGTATCGCCGAAAGCGAATGAAAGATTGGAGACCAGAAATTATGCAAAGACGGACATGACCAAAACATGTGTCCCAAGGAAACAGGGGAGTATTGACATCTAGGACAGTCTGGTGCAACATTGGGGTATAGTTTGGATAATCTATCATTAGAATAATGTAATCTGTGGACTATTTTAAATTGGATTAAGCCATGTCTGATACAAAGGGAGGAGGTATGTATACGTTGTATGGTATTTTTCCAGGTGTCTTCAGGTAATGCTTCTCCAAGGTCTCTTTCCCACTCCACTCTGGCCTTATCCCACGTATGAGGACAGTTACTCAGAATTAATGCATATATTTTTGATACTGCTCCTTTATTAAATGGATTGACATTAAGGACTGAATACAATAAATCCTTAGAGGGTGGAGACGGATACCCTGAGAAATATTTAGAGGCAAAGCTCCGAACCTGAAGGTACCTGAAATAATGAGATTTTGGTAAATTATGGTCTTCACACAAAAATTTAAATGACATAAAGCTATCCTCGGTAAAGAGATCTTGAAAATAGACCAAACCACATCTATGCCAAACTGCAAATGCCTGATCTATTTGGGACGGCGCAAAAAGATGATTAAACATTATCGGAGAGAAGCTACATATACTTGTCAGATTAAAATGCTTTCTGAACTGGCCCCAGATCTTAATTGAATTTTGGACCACCAAATTTGTGTTCAACACAGGTGCTCTGGTATTTAGTGGGAAAGGAGCAGTTAAAATTGAAATCGGGGAGGCTGGGAGTGTAGCTCTCAGTTCCATATCAACCCAGACCGGGCCTTCTTTGTCTGCAAACATGGTAATCCAATATGTCAATTTAGCAATGTTGGCTGACCAATAGTAAAATAACAAATTAGGCAAACCCAGACCACCCTCAGATTTGGCTTTCTCCAAACTTGCTTTCTTTATACGTGCAGGTTTTTTATTCCATATGATGGAACAAATAAAGCGATCCAGCTGGGCAAAATACGATTTTGGAAGAAAGATTGGAATCATTTGGAATAAATATAAAAATCTGGGCATTACAGTCATCTTCACAGTATTTACTCATCCTGCCAGGGAGACTGGAAGTTTTGACCACCTATCCAAATCAGTTTTGGTATGATCTAAAATAGACCTATAGTTATATTGAAAAATAGCCTTGATTGAGCCTGCAATTTCTATTCCCAAATAAGTAAATTTATCATTTTCAATTTTAAAGGGCAGATGTTCGTAATTGACCTGTTTTGCTAGATTATTTAATGGAAATACCAAGGATTTTGATAAATTAATTTTATATCCTGATATGCTACTGAATTTTTGCAGCAAATGGAGAAGGTGAGGTATGCTCTCTATTGGATCTGATATTAGCAAAAGCAAGTCATCCGCATAAAGCAGAGTTTTATGTTTTGTTTCGCCCCTGGAAATATTCTTAATCCTGCCATCTGTTCTGATAGCAATTGCCAACAGTTCAATCGCAATGTCGAATAGGAAAGGTGACAGACTGCAACCCTGCCTCGCACCTCTATAAAGTGGAAAATATTCGGAAATCAGGCCATTTATTCTGACCGCAGCCATGGGTGTTGAGTACAGAACTCTGATCCACCTACAGAAAACGGGCCCGAATCCAAATTTTTGTAATGCTGCGAAAAGATATGTCCATTCAAGTCTATCAAAAGTCTTTTCGGCATCAAGGCTTAGGATAACCTGGGGTTGCACTGTTGAATGGGGAGAAAACATCACATTAAATAACCTTCTCACATTAAAAAATGATTGCCGTCCGGGAATAAAGCCTGTTTGGTCCTCATTAATAATGCTGGGAATAATAGGGTCTAATCGCTGTGCAAGGGCTTTAGTTAAAATTTTGTAGTCACAGCACAGAAGGCTGATTGGCCTGTATGAGCTACACTGCACAGGATCCTTATCTTTTTTTAACAACACAGAGATTGTTGCCTGAGTAAGTGTTTGTGGTAGTTTCCCTTTAACCAGTGATTCATGGGGCCCCTCCTGTTCGAGACATCTTGATAGCATTTGCTATTTCCTCAACTAACAATGGCTGTTCTAAAGATGACTGAGCATCCGGGGCAAGCTTTGGGACATCCAGAGAGTCAAGAAATGACTGGATTTCAGAGGAGTTAATATCTACCTCCGACTGATATAGGGAAGAGTAATATTGCTTAAATTGGTCATTAATTGCTCTGGGGTTGCTTGATACAGAATCAGCACCTGTATCAATTCCTAGAATTGTTTGTTCAGTTGACTGCTGTTTAAGTTGAAGAGCAAGGAGCCTCCCCGCTTTATCTCCATGTTCATAATAGACCTGTCTGGATTTAAAGATATTTTTTTCTGCCTTCCATGTCATAAGTGTATTAAATTCAGTTTGCAACAATAACTTTTCTTTGAAAAGATCTGGTGTGGGCAAAAGAGCATGGCGTCTGTCAATATCTGCAATTTTTCCAATCAGATCTTTAAGTTGTTTGGAGCGCTCCTTATTCTTATGTGCTACATAAGAGATAACTTGTCCCCTAATGTAGGCTTTCATAGAATCCCACAAAATGCCCCTTGATACATCCTGAGTGTCATTAATTTCTAGAAAGAAGTCAATCTGATTATTGAGATATGTCCTAAAATGTTTACATGAAAGTAATTGGGGGTCTAGACGCCAAGTTCGTTGGGGCGCTACATTATCTGGAAAAAATAGATCCATTTGGGGTATGATCTGATCTGTACAAAACTGTGGTATTTACTGTTAGAAATTAAGGGAAGTAGCTGGTCATCTACAATAAAATAATCGATCCTGGAATAGCTATGGTGAACAGGGGAAAAGAAGGAGAATTGCTTTGTGGTTGGATTTTTAATCCGCCACGGGTCTGATAGGCCATAAGAACGGAGGAAGGAGTTGATAACCATTGCAGCTGACGAAAGAGTGTTATTTGGTTTTGGGTTTGACCTATCCAGCTGGGCATGAAGGACGCAGTTGAAGTCCCCGCCAAGAATCAGTTTATAGGAATTAAGGTCTGGGAGAGCTGAAAAAAACTGAGTAAAGAATTGTGCATTGTCCCAGTTTGGTCCGTAAATATTAGCCAACATTAATGGCGTATTAAATAGCTTGCCCACTACCACAACATATCTACCGTTAGCATCTGAAATCACCTCAGACAGCTCAAATGAAATTCCCCTCCTAATTAGAATTGCTGTTCCCCTGGCTTTGTAATTAAAACGTGAATGATATATTTGTCCAATCCATTTATAACTTAGTCTCTTTTGGGAATTAATATTTAAATGTGTCTCCTGTAATAATATTACATCAGGTTTCAGTGATTTCAAGTGACTAAATATTTTAATTCAATTCAATTCAATTCAATTCAATTTTATTTATAAAGCCCAATATCACAAATCACAATTTGCCTCACAGGGCTTTACAGCATACGACATCCCTCTGTCCTTATGACCCTCACAGCTGATCAGGAAAAACTCCCCAAAAAATCCTTTAACGAGGAAAAAAAACGGTAGAAACCTCAGGAAGAGCAACTGAGGAGGGATCCCTCTTCCAGGACGGACAGACGTGCAATAGATGTCGTACAGAACATATCAGCATAATAAATTAACAGTAATCTGTATGACACAATGAGACAGAGAGAGAGAGACAGAGAGAGAGACAGAGAGAGAGAGAGACAGAGAGAGAGAGAGATGCAGGTAATGACAGTAGCTTACAACAACATTATTGAAAGTAATAATATTATAGTTATAGTTCTGGCTACTGTGGTACAATATGTTGAAAGTATGTATTAATATCTGGCAGTATACATGTGTGACAATAGTCATATGTGTATAATAACAGTAGAAGTATGACTAATGACTAATGATGGCAGCAGCAGCAGGAGGCATCTGGCAGGACCACGGCAGCAGCACAACCACACACGTCACGCTGTCCAGGCACCGCTGTGATATGAGTTAATCTGAGAGACAGTGGAGCACAAAGGCTCGTTTAACCATGTTATTCAGCCCTTTGACGTTCCAGCTAATGAATGAAATTGCTCCTTGTTGCTTGTTTACATTATCAGGAATCATAGTGTAATAATTGGTAGTGAGCAGGTCATGTATGCTGGCTGTATCTGAAAACTTGTGAGCACGCTTGAGTCAAACCACAAACCACAAATAAGCCAAAGAAAAACAACAACAAACAAACAAAAAGATAAACAGACATAAATAAACTTCTTACCATCCTGGGCCCCTGGGCTGGTCTTCCTTAAACCTGAGACTGCCCTAAAAACTCTCCTCTCTCTCCTAAGCATATAACACATCTCCTCTAACTTAAGCTCTTACATGAACTGTGCAAGGGCCGAACGAAATGTAATGGGGCCTTTCTCTTAGTACTACCATTGCTGTCTGAGTATAGGCATTTATTTGGTCACAAGCTGATGCAACACTTGTCACTCACAGTTGGAAGGAATAACCACAGAGAGAATAGAAAAGAAAAAAAAAAAAAAACAAACTAGTGCCAACGGTGGTGATAAAGGGGGTTAGTTAAACAAAGGCTTTAGCAGCAAGAATAAAAAAAAAAAAAAAGGAAAGACACTATCAGATTTATAGTGTCATATTGAGACCTTAAGTGAAATATTACGGCAGGGGGGAAAAAAAAACAAAGAAGAAGAAGAAAAGAAATAGAGAAAAAAAAGAATCTGAACATAAAGGAGTGTTACCATTCCGAAATATACAAATATATTTTCCCAGCCATATTAAAATGTTTGCATGAACCCTTAATATCTGAACCTTGTGATAATTTGTCCCCACCATCAGTCACATATTATTGCAGACTCATGATTGTCCATCGTGAATCTTCAGTCCAGAGATTATTGGTCTTTATTATTATATTCAGGATGGCTGAGATGTTACTCAGCATTGTCCATAGTCCTGACACAAAGCAGATCCAACTGCAGTGTAATAAAATTTAGCAGTCAAAACCTAAGCCAGCTTGCGCCAACAGCTACAATGTTGGTATTCAACATGAATAGTACCTGTTATGGCCCTAGATATTAGCTGTTACCCTCCCTCCGTCTCCCGCGGTTGCAGATTGGTCTCTATGTAGTGCTTCGCTTTGGTCGGATCCTCAAAAGATGTCTGCTCACCAGCTGGGGCCGTGATCTTCAGTGTGGCGGGGTATAAGAGGCCGTATTTCACACCCGGACATCGGCGAAGCAATCTCCTCACCTCGGTGAAGGCCGCTCTTTTCTTCCTAACGGCGGCGGAGTAGTCTGGGTAGATAAAGAAACGCTTGCCGTTGTGGGAGATGGGCCCGGCACCCATGGCCTTTCGGAGAACATCCACCTTCTCCTGAAAGTAATGAAACTTGGCGATTATTGGCCTCGGGGCATCCCCATCCTTTGGCCTTGGCTGAAGGCTTCTGTGAGCCTGATCAAGCTTCGGTGTGTAGTCGAGGCCCAGCGCGTCTTTCAGCAATTCGGCTACAGCATTCTCCGGTCGTATATTTCCAACTCCTTCTTGCACGCCAACCAGCCTGATGTTATCCCGCCGCTGTCGGGACTCCAAGTCCTCGGTCTTATCCGTCAATCGAGTTACTTGTGTAGACAGCGTATTGACTTTAGCCTCAAGTGCTATAACCCGGTTAGCATAGCCGTTAGCCCCGTCTTCAAGATCTTCAACTCGTGTTACAAGTGTTGCATTTTCCTTCTGCACTTCTTCAATTACCTTCGTAAAGTCTGCACGCACATTCAGGATTTCTTTCCTTAAATCACTTGCCAGGTCATCTATTTTCTCGTGCAGTTTACCTGCCGCCTCCATCACCGACGCATCAATCTTGGTTAGCACACACTGCTCTGTTCGCTTTAGGGCAGCCATTATCGCGTCGGCGTCTGATCCTGATTCCGTTCTCGCGGCGGGCTCCACGTCAGGTGAATCCGAGGCATCCAGGCCGGACTTCGGCTTTTGAGACTTGGGCATTTTGAGCAGCTTTGGGCTTCAATTCCGACCAAAAACACGACTAGTTTTTGGAAGGTAGAGCTTTAGGCACACGTCTGTACCACGGAAGAGGGGAAGGAAAGGATGGATATTAAATAAATGTTCATTCCAAAGAGAGCTCACGGAAACACGTCTTTACATGTCGCTGCTCAGCTGCGCCCCCCCAAAAGCAAGATGTTTTTAAAGGGATAGTGCACCCAAAAATGAAAATTCAGCCATTATCTACTCACCCATATGCCGAGGGAGGCTCAGGTGAAGTTTTAGAGTCCTCACATCACTTGCAGAGATCCAAGGGGAGAGGAGGTAGCAACACAACTCCACCTAATGGAGGCTGACGGCGCCCCAGATTCAAACGTCCAAAAATAGCCTGTAGCTCTGACTGCCTCTCTGGGCACTGTGTTCACGTGTGTGCGCTTGTGCGAGACCGTGAGACATGGGCACCGCCTTCATGTGTGTTCACGTGCTTTCCTGGTCTCACATGCAAGCGCACACACGTGAGCGCGGTGCCCAGAGAGGCAGTCAGAGCTACAGGCTACAATGAGGCTAAAAACAGAGTTCAAATGAGGTTTTTCCAAACAACTTTTTATGTCGGGGCTTCAGGACACTTGGATCACTACGGACGAGCAGTATGGAGATATTTTGTGGTTTCAGTTATGTGTTTTTGGACGTTTGAATCTGGGGCACCGTCAGCCTCCATTAGGTGGAGTTGTGTTGCTACCTCCTCTCCCCTTGGATCTCTGCAAGTGATGTGAGGACTCTAAAACTTCACCTGAGCCTCCCTCGGCATATGGGTGAGTAGATAATGGCTGAAGTTTCATTTTTGGGTGCACTATCCTTTTAAAAGCAGCTGCTTCATGACCAGTACCAGGAAGGTGCTTTAGTGAACACTGTGTGTGAGCTAACTTACAGCTGCGTACTATAGCACTATGACGCAAATCAGTGACATTACCAAAGACTTATACAAATTTAGACAATCTACCGTTTGACATTTGGTGGGAATGTTTTCCAGGTCTAGTCTTTCTTTGGTTATTCAGTCACCAACATTATCAGCTCCTCCATCTCATCTTCTTTCTGCTTCCATGATGGTGCTATTTGATCGGCCGGGCAGGCAGCAACTGCCAGAAGTTCAGCTTAATGAACTCAGAAACCATATACCCCTACAGCCATGTTGGAAACCCCTTCCACTTATTGAAATGACTGGCGGCGCTGAAGAACCGTGTGGCTATGTGAAAGCCCTGTCAGTCATGTAGTGTTTAATTAGAGTCTAATTGCATGTTTCTGGCCATCAGGTCCGTTCCCATGGCGAGTCCAAGGTGACTGTATCCTATAAGTATGTCATCCAGGATCGTCTCCGGTCCTCACTGGAGTCCAACCTGGTACAGGAGGATGCCATCTTCTACGAGTGGGCACTGAAGAAGTGGTCACACTGCTCCAAACCCTGTGGAGGAGGTATGCAACTCTGCTGCTGGTAAACGGCCTGGTAGTCAGCTGTGTCATGTGGGTAACCAGGGTAACAGCGGCATGGTAGTTAACAGTGTTGTCTGGCTGCCAGGGAAACAGTACACGAGGTTCGGCTGCAGGAGGAAGGCGGATGGGAAAATGGTTCAGAGGACGTACTGCTCCAACATCAACAAACCAAGAGCCATCAGCCGCACCTGCAACACTGAGACCTGCAGTCCGCCACGGTAACACACAACAGCTTGCCACAGTCACACTCTACAACTCACCAATAAATAAATCAAAAAGGGGGGAATGGTGCGTTATATAATGACACAGAGAAAAACGCTATTGTCCAATAAGACAGCATGGCGTATTTTATATAATCCTATTGTTTGTGCTCCCTCAGCTGGATGACCGGGGAGTGGGGGGACTGCAGCGCCACCTGTGGTCAGACGGGGTGGCAGCGTCGTTGGGTGAGCTGCCAGCAGACGTCCAGCAAGGGGCAGCAGCAGCGCTCAGTCAACAGCAAACTCTGTGGTGAAGACCGACCAGAAGGGAGACGAACCTGCAACCGCTTACCCTGTCCTGCTGCCTGGCGAGCTGGGCCCTGGACCCCGGTATGAAGAGTGAAGCCGGGGCACTATTCACAAAGTCACACAGTTATTATACCACCAGAGTCCTCCAAAATGGTTGACTATCTCTAAGTCCCTCTTTCTAGACTAATTCTAACTTCTTTTTTTCTGGACTACCCCTACCTTCCTTCTGTCTTGACTACCTTTACCTTCCTCTTTCTGGGCCACCTCTGCCTTTGTCTTTTAGGACTGCCTCTACCTTTCTTGTCTCTAGATTACTGCTACAGTCCCTCTTTCTGAACCACCTCTGCCTTCCTCTTGTTGGACTAACTTTACCTTCCTTGTCTCTAGACTACCTCTACCTTTGTCTTTCAGGACAACCCCTACCTTCCCTCTTCTTTCCTCATGCTGGATTATCTCTGCCTCCCTAATCTATAGACTACCTCTACCTTCTTTCTCTCTGGACTACAGCTGTCTATGGACTACCTCTACCTCCCTTTTGATGGTTTAACTTTACCTTTCTCTTTCTGGGCTTGTCTCTAGACTTCCTCTAACCTCTTTCTCTCTGGACTACTTTTAAATTCTTTATTTCTGGACTACCCCTACCTTGCTTGTCCCTGGTCTACCTCGGCCTTTGTCTTTCAGGACCGCCTCTACCTTCCTCTTTCTGGACTAAGTGCTTTCTGAACCACCTCACCTCCTCAGCCAGTTTGGAGCTGTCATAAATCATGGATGTTGTTAAATATGATCTCAGATCACTAACTGATCAGTTTATAATCTGAACATCTGACCAACATTTTTGTGTCTTTAGTGTTCAGTGTCATGTGGAAACGGGACTCAGGAGCGTCAGGTGGCGTGTTTAAGTCCAGAGGGTTCGGCTCGAAACTGCAGCAACCCTCGACCAATCACAACCCGCACCTGTCATCCCCCACCTTGTAACGGTAGGCATCAACCAATCACATACCAAATAGAAGTTCACTCACACAGAGGGAGGGATGTTGGGAGATTTAGTCTGTGTGTCTCTCCCTGTGTGTTTGTCTCCTCCTGCAGGCGACCAAAAGAACGCCATCATTCAGTGGCTGTCCAGGTCCAACCCAGACTTCCCAGCTCCAAAGATCTCCTCCAGTAAAACACACTACTCCTCCTCTTCCTCCTTTCTTCTCCTCTCTGACCTCCATCTTTGGAGTTGACTGTGAATGTTACTCAGGTTGTTGTTGTCTAAGATGGCAGCTGATAATTTAAAAATCGATTAAATAAATAAATCTGCCCAATAAGGTGAAAGGTCACCTGATTCCAGCTCTTCCTGTTACCTTAATCTATGTGTCAAAATAAAAGCTAAAGACGAACTCTTCCTCTGCAAAGGAAAAAATATGACAACCAGGTGATTAACACCAGGTGTAAACGTGAAGACTGAGATCTGATGTCTTTGTTCAGATCATGTGTCCAGGTTAACACCAGGTGTTTCTTTACACCACAACTCAATAGATAAACCAGAACACATCATGATGGACTCACCAATCACCTGTTCTGCTCTGATGGTCAAACTTCAGTAACTGTTGCTCCTGCTCTGTCTCCAGGGCAGCGTTGCCGTGGTGACCGCTCAGTGTTTTGTCGGATGGAGGTGTTGAGTCGGTACTGCTCCATCGCTGGATACCGTCAGATGTGTTGCAAGTCCTGCAGCGAGGTGAACCTCAGCAACTCGCACAACTCCAGCATCTCTGATAACTCCAGCACCTCCAGCAACTTCAGCATCTCTGACAACTCCAGCACCTCCAGCAACTTCAGCATCTCTGATAACTCCAGCAACTTAGACAACTTCAGCTTCTTCAGCAGCACAATCCTGCCGACCGCCAACAGCAGGTTGGAACATTCATTGACCTGGAATGTTCCATTAACAGCTGGTTGGGGGGGGGGTTAAACCGTCCTGATCTGACGTCACTGATCTTTCTTGTTTTTGTCTCGTAGTTCATGGAGTTCAACCACAGAGGCGATGACATCAGCATCCACCTCCTCCTGGTCTGACAGCAGCTACATCACAAGTGACATCATCACTGACATCATCAGCTCGCCACATCCCAGCTTCACTGTAACCCCGCCCCCCACCGTCAGGAGCACCACTGACTTTGTGTATGTGGACTACGATGATTACGATGATTTTTCGTCCTACGAAGATCCTTCTATTTCCTCTGACACCCCTGACATCATCCCAACTACAACTATGACTACGACAACTACAACTACAACTACAAGGCGTCCAAGAAAAACGGCCCCACCACATTTATTCAAGAGGAAAACTACCTCTCCCACAATGCCCCCTGTTGCAGTTCCAATAGCAACAACTGAAGGTTACAGTCCAACCCCGGCACTGATCAGGACGTCTGCTGTCCCAGAGTTTCCCACAACACCATCATTTGATCCTGATGTCATCAACACCACCACATCATCACCAAACAGAACATCAGGGAGACGGAGCCTTCCAACAGAAACTGAACCAACATCGTCATCATCTTCCTTCTTCCCGCTCTCTAAGAAGGATAACAACTCGGTGGACGAGGTCCCATACCGGATTGTGGGATTGGATGGTGACATCACCAGGGGGCAGCAGAACTACTTTGTGCCGCGGATGCCGCCGGTCCGCGAGCGAACGCAAAACAAACGAATTCAGCAGCTGCTGAATGAGAAACGACGGAAGGATCTTGTGAAGAGACCGAACAGGAGCAGAGAGGGCAGGACTGACAGGAAACACGCTGGATTATAGAAACACTTGTTGTTGTTTTTCACTTGTGATGACGCATGTGCAGCTTGCTCACTTTCTGCTAATGCTAACGAACTCTTTATGAGAAACAGACTGCAGAGCCGACAGACAAACGACTGGAGCTGATGTTCTACCAGGTTCTCTGGATTTTAACAGTCATGTTTGTCATCATGTTTTAAACTATCCTGAAGTCCAGACTTGATCCTTGATGGTTTACCTGTCTGAGACCAGAATGTGGAAACGTCTGCTGGGTTCTTCTTCTGGTGTTCAGTTGTTTTACGTTCATGATGTTTGTACCAAATTACCCTGTTTCTGAATAAAGCAAAGTCTCATCCAGCTGCTGATGTCATCACGACTCGTCTTAAAGGAACAGTTCCTCTTCTTCTCTTCCTCACTGAGAATCAGGACTCAGCTGTTCAGAAGTAATCTGATCCGACTTCAGATCAAATCCTGAAAATGGGTTCAACAGAAAAAAGAATTCTAAATTCAGATTGGATCATGTGATTTGGTGTTGATCTGGATCAAACCTTCAGTTTGTGTTGTTCCAGTTCGTCCTCTTTCTGAAGTCATCAAATAAACCGCTGCTTTGTCAGTGGTTTCAGCGTTAGACACCGACACCAAAAGCCACCTTTAGCGGTGGTATGATACACCTCAGGGCTGCATCAGTTTGTAACACAGCTGCAGGGAGCCTTTGGCACTGTTATGATATGCCATCGGTTGGCCTGACAGCAGCTGGCATGGCAGTATGATATGCTGCTGGACGGTGTCAGTTTGAAATGCTGATGATGATGAAATAACATAAGGAGCTGGAAAGTCTGTGTAGAGTGGACGGGACGGGAGGTAGATGGATACACGTCTGTCCGTCCTGGAAGAGGGATCCCTCCTCAGTTGCTCTTCCTGAGGTTTTTACCGTTTTTTTCCCTGTTAAAGGGTTTTTTTGGGGAGTTTTTCCTGATCAGCTGTGAGGGTCATAAGGACAGAGGGATGTCGTATGCTGTAAAGCCCTGTGAGGCAAATTGTGATTTGTGATATTGGGCTTTATAAATAAAATTGATTGATTGATTGATCCAACAAACCCTGGACTTTCACTTGGGAGCCTACGGTTCATTTCCTGTGTTTAGCCAAACCTGGGTTACATGCAGTGTCCTGGAACGTCAACAGGAGAAGGATGCTGAGTGTGTAACAGACGTGAAAGTCCACTGACAAAGCGACGAATGTGTTGATTGTTCAGAGGGTCTTAGTAGGATCAGGATCCCTTTGATGCAAAACATGAGGATGATCCTGATCCCAGCAGGAGGCTGCAGTCAGGAGCAAAATGTGACACAACTTTAAATTGGTCAAATATATAAACTTTTATTTATAATTTGCACTTGAGTTGTTCTTAAAGGGAAATTTCGGTTTATTTCAACCCGTCTCCTATCCTCCTACCGTTTAGTCCACTTAACAAGCTTTTTTTCCACAAAGACCGCCTCATATCGTTAGGATAAATGTCAGAGAACATATAGAAAACGACATGTAAACGTGTTGTCTTACCTTACCGGTGTGCTGCCATGTTTGTTTATCATTTAGCTCTGTTTTCCAAAGCGCGGCTGAAATCTCGCGAGAACAAGCAGCAACAGCTGGAAGGCAGAACCGGACAGTAGCCTGAAAAGTTCATTCATTTATTTTATGAAAGATTTATAGAATAATGGCTGACTTTTTGCCAGACTTCGACTTTACGGAGGAGGAATTTGATTTTGCAGAGTTTGATGGCCGCCCTTATTTATTTGAGCCAGAATACACTGACGAAGAGCTTCGTGAAATTGAAGAACGGAGGAGGAGAGAGAGAGAGGTGCAACAGGTAGAGGACGAGAGAGGAGGAATGGCTGCTGCAAGGCTGCGTAGCTCTGGAGATTGGTGGTGTACCTGTGAATGCTGTGCCCCAGTGCCCACAGAAGAGGAATGCCTCTGTTGCAAGGAATGGGACCGGTTGCAGCCTTAGCTAAATGGTAAACAAACATGGCAGCACAGCGGTAAGGTAAGACAACACGTTTACATGTCGTTTTCTATATGTTCTCTGACATTTATCCTAACGATATGAGGCGGTCTTTGTGGAAAAAAGCTTGTTTAGTGGACTAACTTTGCACTTGAAGGTTGCCCGTTCACTTACATTTTAACAGGTCTGACGCTACGGCTGTATCTAGGCTAACGGCTAACATGCTAACTATTATTTCTATGTCACTAGTGACTTGAAACAAATTTAGGACGATAGGAGACAGGTTGAAATAAACCGAAATTTCCCGTTAACTTTTATTTTGGAGACATCAGGCTGCTTGTTAAACCTTTCAGTACAGTAAAGAAATAAAAGGACATTATGATCATACAATACTTCAGCTGTTCAGCAAATGTAATCTGGATCAGAATGATCTGGATTTGGAGACGCCATGTCTTGCTGTCCAGGATCAGATCATCCATCTTACTTTGTGCTGTTTTTCAAAGCAACATCAGATCTGATCCGGGTACAGAAATTAAAAGATAATTAAACCCAGACAATTAGAGCTTTAAACGGGCCGACACATCATAGTGTCGGCTGCTGGCTCTGTGAAGATCAGGTTCAGTCAGTGGTGTTTGATGAGGTGGGTGCACTACAGGTGGAGCGTGAGCACGCTATATTAAATAATAGGCAGTGTTGGGTAAGCTACTTGGAAAGTGTAGTGAGCTAAGATACTAGTTACTCTAATATTAAATGAAGCTTCACTACATCAAAGCTATCACCCTCAGAAATGTAGCAAGCTAAGCTACAGCAAAATGAAAGTAACTAGTGCAACTACATCCAAGCTTTTTACTAAACTGAACCAACTTCGTGCCAAGTCAGTGTTATCTTACTGATCAGTAAAACTGTCAGTCAAACAGATAGGCAGGTAAAAAAGTTAAGTTCAATTAAGCAATATCACACGAGAGGGAGTGATGTTGTACTGTGATATCGTCACGGCTGTGATTCGGTCGTAGGCACGAGGCCGCAGGCCGGTTTGTCAGTGTTTCATCAGCGGAGCTCAATGACTTGGAGAAAAGCAACATACTGTCAGATCAGAAGGCAGAGTCGGCTGTGCCTGTGAAGCCACAGTCCACCATGCAGTCACCAGAGACTTATTTCACCGGCTGCACAATTAATGGAAACGTGCAGATAAATGTGTATAAAGACTAAGTGCCTGGCGCACCATGTCTGCGTTACATAGCAACGGTGACAGCGGAGTCCTGAGGGAACTATTTTTGTTGGCGGAAGACAAATAAAATGCTTAAATTATCTATTTTGTCCTCATTTTTCAACATTTCTTAATCAGCCTTGCTTATTTAACTGTTGAACTGTTGTATAAAAGCAATATCACACTCGAGCTCGTGATGTTGTACTGTGTTGTACTGTGATACTGTGATTGTCTTCGGCACTCGGCCTGCGGCCTTGTGCCTACGACCGAATCACAGCTGTGACGATATCACAGTACAACATCACTCCCTCTTGTGTGATATTGCTTAATTGAACAGTGAGCTGCACTAATTCACAACACGACTCAAACCACAACAGCAAGAATGAAGACCTGCTTCAAACAGTCACAACATGGTCAAAAACATACATGCGTGTATGTATGTGTATGTACACTGCAAAAACTCAAAATCTTACCAAGAATATTTATTTCTAGTCAAAGCAAATCTCATTACAAGTTTTTTTTCTTATTGCAAGCAAAAAAAAAACTTGTTTTGACTAGAAATGAGGTTAGTAAACACATTTTAGTAAACACATTTTATAGTGAGCAGCATACACATGTATGTCCCCTACAAATCCCAACCGTGTTTACAAAGTTTGAATGAACAAGATGGACACAAAGGAAACGGAGGCTGCGCATTGATCCTTTTGTCTCTGTCTGCAGGAACGAATATAAATCCCATTCATGATGGAGTCAAGCGGATTATGTGCATTATTAACCACAAAACAAGCAAATACTTCATCTTAATGACATATAACACTCATTATGCTTCAGCTGAATCCTCTAAGCAAATGACCATGTTGAAGTGAAATTAGTTTATCACATTAAATGTCCGAAATTGTATGACATTGCTCCAATGCCTTAAACCAATCTTTGTGCATAATCACACAGCCTGATATGCCCTGGCAAACACAGTGGGACTGCTGTACAGACCGTTGGTCTTTCTTACTCTAACCCTGGTTATTTTCTGAAAGCACAGAGCAAAGAAATGTCTTTTTTTCTCCCCCGGTCTGCTGTCAGCAGGAGCGACGGCTGCAGCGGGGATTTCAGCACCACGGACGACGCGCGTAAAAAGACTTGACAAAGTCTTTTTACAAATGTGTTTGCTGCTAGAGAAATTATACATAATAAATGAAGACAGTGACATATTTTCAATAAAAAAACAATGAGTTGAACGTTCATTTCAAGCTTTTGTAGCACAACGAGTTTCAGAATTGTGCGAGTGCAGCCGGAAAGCGGGCGGCAATGTTTGATGCAGGAAACTCGATATGGACTTGAAATCAATTTCGGAGTGGGGGGGTTCAGAACGGCGGTGTTTGGGAATGGTGGGCTGTCCCCTGTCAGCTTCATGTGGAAGTGACTCTGTGTGGTAGCGGTGACAGTTTTATTTCAGTCCATAACAGAAATCCCCGCCTTGTTTGAGCTTCAGAAATGATTTTGGAAATGTAGCTTGTGTGGACGCTACCGCGCTAAGTGATCAATAAAAGAGCTTAACTACTGAGAAGTTACTTGGTTCAGAAAACAGCGTCGCTACCACCAAGCTACTGAGAAATGTAGTTAAACTACAAACGTCCACTACTGTAGTGACGCTACTGCCCAACACTGATAATAGGGCACTCAGACAGCGTCAAACAACGTCAAATTGTCGGATTGTTAGTATAATTATCTGACAACAGAGGAAGGAAAGGAGAAATGAACGTCTGTGTTTACCTTTAGCTGGATTCAGACATGTCCTGATTATCTGGATGTAGTGATCTTGCAACGTTTTTTTCTGGATCAGGGCGATCAGATCTGATGTTGCACTGAAGTGAGGTGGATCAGCTGATCCTGGATTTACAAATCTCATCCAGATCATGTTTTTTGACCAACGTGTCCCAGATGTTCAGACTGATACTCTCAGGTTTGAGCTGCAGGCAGCTGCTGCTCAGCATAAAGACAGGAAGTAGGGAGCATCACCACCTGATCTGTAGCAGGAACTCCTGACCTGTGGGCTACCCTGACCCTGACGTTACATTTCAGTACCTAACCTCAAACATTTTCACCAACGTATCCTCAGAGAACGGCTCGTATGATTTGTATCCTACGAATTAGCGCCTCATGAATAACGTTACGTCCTTAACACACAGTTACATGATTAACTTAAAGTTACAGAGGTTCAGTTTAGGAAAAGAAATGTGATGAAGACGCACCTTAATATGACTCAAAGTTCATTCACAGTTCACACAGTCCTGAACAAGTGTCTCCGGGAGAAAGTCCGCCATCCACCTCGTCGACCTGCCTCCTTACAGACCGCTCAGGACATCTCCCTCGTTTACTCCCGTCAGCACATCGGTCACATGATCACAGCCTTTCAAAATACGAGGGATAAGTAAGAATTTGTGTGTGTGTTATTTTTCGTAGGACGGTACGGTTTGTGAGAAAAGCCATGTGTAGAACGATTCAGGTTTCTCGTACGGATCGAGCAGCAACAGAAGCAAACAGCTCCGCCCAAAGACTCGTCTGAAACTCACTGATCAACATGTTTGTTTCATCTGAACAAAACGACGGTTCGTTTTAATGGGAAACATTTGGTTCATTAAACTCTGTCAAACTTGTTTCTCTTCATGAGAAGATGAATTCACTCGTCCTCTAAGACGTCAGGTCGTCAGGGACCGTCTGACTTCCTGTCTGACTTCCTGTCTGACTCTGGACGTGTGGTTCTGTTCCTGGATCAGTTTGATCTGTTTTATTGGTCAGTTTATGAAACTGTGTTTCTCATGAGGAGCAGCTGCTCGTCTGTTCAACATCAGACTGAATTCACATCAGATGAGTCACGAGTCTGACTCTGCACATCAGTGGAAACAGCTGAGGGCTGCACGCCGAGCATCACACGCTCCCTCACGCTCTTTGTTTTCTTGTGAAAATGTGAAGATGATGAAGAGAAGAAGAATCAGCTGAAGTGAAATTTAAACTCATCCCATCACATCAAACTTCAGATTTACTGTTTTTAATCTTTTCAAACGCAGACGACAAAACAAACATAAAAATAATTTATTTACAACTTTAATGATTAAAAACACAAAAGACAAATGAAAACAAAGAAAAAAAGAAAATTAGTTCATTTGTTGTTTGTTGCACATGATTAATTATTAATTATAACCTTATAATCAGAATCTGATTTATTTATCATTAATACTTAATGACACAACATAAAATGAATCTTTAATATAAAAATGTATTTTGTTAGTAACGTGTGACATTTTGAGTCGAGGGTTTTTTTCTGTAAATTAAATTAAATATTTTGAAGGAAGTTGTTTCAGTTTAAATTGAATGACTTCAGTTATTTATTAACAATAAAACAATTAAATATTGTTTGACTGTGACATTATTAATCGATCAAATATTTCATTTTAAAATATCATAAAATAGTAAAAAACAAATGCCTGTAACTTCTTCATAGTCCAAAATGATGTGATGTTATTGTTGTTGTTGTTGTATAAAGCAAACATATGAAAACAAACATAAACAAAAGTATGACACTAACTTGAGAAATGACTTTGATGTTTCGTCACATTAGCTGCAGATGAATTTTATTTTCTGTGTAAAGTAATAAGATGAGAGGACAGAGGAAGAAACACAAAAAGTAAAAACACAAAAACTGACATTTTTAAGTTTCCATCAAACAACAGAAGTGAAAGAAGTGAACGTTCTCCTGTCAGAGGTCGATGTCTGTTTATATTGTTTATATTATATTATGGTGGTATTATGACATCACACAGTGTTTTTATCTGAAACTAATTAATCAGTTTATTCATGAAACAATATAAAAAGTTTGTTTATTAAAATTACTGATAATGAAAATAAGATTTTCAGGTTGATCTTCAGAGGAACTGTCTGATGAATGTACTTTAAGTACTTTATTTACTTCACCACATTTTCACTCATGTACAGAACTCTGTCGGCTCAGTGCAGCGCTGGAGAGTAACTAAGCACATTTACACAGTACTTTACTTATTGGTACATTTCTGAGGTTCTTAAAGAGAAGAAATACTTCATTAATCTGAACTCACACACCTGAGTATTTTCATCTTCCATCTTTTAAAATGACGTCATACAGACACATTAATTTTTGTCTGGAATGAAAATCAGGTTGGAAGACTTTAAATGTGTGATGACATCAGAACTTAATGTTGTGTGGACGTTCATGTTATAATGTTTTGCAGACGCTGTGTTTTGTTCTCCGTACGTCACAATTCAATGTTTTTATTCTACGTCCAGATGATGTTGGGACGTTTGACAGACATTGGCTTTTGGTTACTGAACAACACAATCGTGTGCCGTCAGTATTCTTCGTCAGATTGACGTCAGCGTCAGACGTTTTCCTGACATTGAAGTTTGGTCATCTGACGTCTCAGTTTACAGTAAATTCAATCAAATATAAACACTCAGCAACGTCGGTGGGCAGCTGGGTTCATACAACATCCTTTGACTGCACTCTGTTCATCTGACAGCTTTAGATCCTTCACACATTCAGATTATTGATACAATCAATAATCACTGATGATGTAATGTTATAGATTATAAAGTCATTAAATGAGCTGCACCTTCACCAGCTGATCGACATTAAACTGATCAACACACTCTGGTATTAGCACTTTTTACTGCAGTAAAACGGCTTTATTTATTTAATCTTTATTTAACCAGGAAGTCCCACTGAGATTAAAAATCAATTTTACAGCAGACACCTGAGGAAGCAGCCAATCACAACACTTTGAAAATGCAACAAATGCAACATATAATACAAAAATCCACAATAAAACAACAACTACTCAAACACGTGGGCCTCTCAGTCAAGCTACTTCATTTAAATGGAGGTTTGATGCCTGTGAGGACAAACTCAGGACACCAAACACCCATGTAATGCCTGGCAGTATGAACTCCGGGCGGCAATAACCCACTCTCCGTCCTTGACAGCCGGAAGGAGGAGAAGAAGAAGAAGGTAAAATGGCGGCCGCCGCAGTGAGGAGTATCGGCTCCAGTTTGGGTAAAAACCTCCGAGAGATTCGCGTCCACCTCTGCCAGAAGTCCGCGGCCAGTCAGGGGGCCAGGTGAGCTCCGAGCCGGCCTGCCGAGGAGGGAACGGCCGCTACGTTATCTACCGATATACGAGGAGAAATGATCCGCTGCCTGTTAGCTTAGCATCCTCACAGAGAATGACCTGAGAGCAGCTAACGGCTAACAGCTAACAACAATGTGATCTGAGAGCAGCTAGTGGCTAACAGCTAACAACAGAATGACCTGAGAGCAGCTAGTGGCTAACACCTAACAACACAGTGATCCGAGAGCAGCTAGTGGCTACCAGCTAACAACAGTGACCTGAGAGCAGCTAGTGGCTACCAGCTAACAACAGTGACCTGAGAGCAGCTAGCGGCTAACAGCTACAAACAGAGTGACCTGAGAGCAGCTAGTGGCTAACACCTAACAACACAGTGATCTGAGAGCAGTTAGTGGCTACCAGCTAACAACAGTGACCTGAGAGCAGCTAGCGGCTAACAATTAGCACAATGGTGTCATCACAGACTGTTATTTCGTCATTACCAGTACTCAGATGCGTCACTGCAGTAGAAACACCACAGCGTATAAATACTGAGATTAATTTATAAGTTAACATCAGACTCCATAAACTTGTCATGTGTAATAATATGAACACAAACTGGTTCATGCACTTTGAACGCTGCATCTGAAGACTGACTGCGTCACATCGGCGCGACGAGGCCGTCCCTTTTCAGAGGCTCCTTCAGTGCAGCCATCTTTCCCAGAATTTGGAGGATGCAGCTGATGAATCCTTCGTGGCCCAGCCTATCCCAAGATGCACTGCACACCAGTGACAATAATATATTAAGTTAACTAACAGTTGTTAACTAGCTAACGGTTAGCTGTTGTTAACATTACGTTAGCTAAAACCATACAGCTTAAACAATCTTAATTTAATAAGTTTACCTGAAAACGCTCCGTCAGCCTGAAATATATCAGATGATGGTGAATCATCTCCTCAACGATTAAATAAAACATTTAATTACAATCTGTGGGTCCATTAGGGCTAACTAACTTACTAGCTTAGTCCTTATTTTGTCAAGCATGGCTGGTTGCTAGGTAACAGGAACGCCAACGGGTCACTGTTGATGCAACCAGGAAATCCTCCTCAGACCAGACCGTCACATTTCAGAGACGTTTGGTTTGGCTAACGAAGGGCGCATCCTTCAGAGGCCGCAGCGCCTGAACTGAGACACAGATATCGTCAGTACAAAGACTCAAGTGACGTACCTCAGAGTGTAATGGAGTACCTGATGTACTCAGTTACATTACATATGGATTTAATTATTTATTTATAAGAGAGCGATGTGAATGTGTGTTTATGATCAAATGAATTATTGATGTATTCAGTCGTGAAATCAGGAGCTGAATTATCATCAGATGGATAAATTAATGAAAATCCTTTGATCATTAAGAGTTGATATTGATCTGATATTGATCTGAAAGGTTCCTGCAGTTTGATGATGTATGTCAGTGTTTGGTCACGTCTGATGTCAGTCAGCAACGCTTACACTGTATATGTGTGTGTGTGTGTGTGCAGAGACTTTGTGGAGCAGCACTATGTGGCTCTGAAGAAGTCCAACCCAGACTTCCCCATCAGGATCAGAGAGTGTTCTGGAGTCCAGGCCAGAGTCTGGGCCCGATACGGTGAGTCTGAGCTGCAGCCACACGTTCACATTAACAACGGACGGAGGCTCAGAAGGTCCAAACTTCAGCTCTGAAAAGTCTCTTTGCTTCATCAGTGGAGTCTGAACTGGTTCCAGTTTCAAACCAGTTCAGCTCAGCTGGTCCTAGTAAATTAACCCAGACCGACTCTGTGGTGTCACACTGTCCGTCTGTCCGTCAGCTGCTGTCGCTCGACATCTTTAACCCTTTAAAAAGTGACGCCTGCAGCAGGTGGTTGTTTGTGTGGTTTAAACCCATCTGAAACTAAAACTGTCAGAACGTTCATGGTTTCATCAGCAGAGAGCTCAGGCTGCTGTCCTCACCGCCATCATGACATCATGTCACGTTACCTTGAGGGGTGCAAACGTGGTGACATCATGGCGTCGTTTAAAAACATTGTTAAACTGATGAAAAAAACAGAGGGAGCGTGATGTCACTGTGATTCAGTCGAGGGCACGAGGTCACAGACCGATGATCTCAGATGTTCCTCCAGTCTGACCTCACTCTATGCAGCAGCTCTACACGCTCCGTTTATCAACAGGAAAAAGTGCCGACAGGTTCTATTTGGCTCCGCCCACACAGATAGTTCGACAGCTGGACTGTTGCTAGGCAACACATAAACTCTCCTGCACGCTAACATGTTGCTCTGTAGGTCGACACGTCAACACAGAGCTGTGTGACATCAGTCTGATGGTCTCTGTGGTGGAACACGTGTTTAATCAGCACGCCGCGGCGTCTTCTGATGTCACATGATCACACCTGGAGATTTACAGTCAAGTATTCAGGCTTCTGTCCGTTCATCATTTAACTCAGATGTTATTGGTGGAGACACGTGTCATGTTGTGCTGCAGAGATCGTTATGACGACTAATTAATGATTAACTCTAACTAACGTCTCGGAGCAGCTGTGGAGCGCCGTGACACGCGCAGCGTTCTACTGTATGTCAGCACGAACGACTCCTGTCCAATCAGATCGCTCGGTCAGATCTAACTGTTCTATAAGAAACATTTGAGGAAGTGACATCACAGTAATCAGAGGAGCTGCAGCCAATCAGAACATCTGGGTCGACTGAAAGTCTTCTGCTGTTTAAACAGGATGTGAATTATGATCAGTAAATATAGTGATGATGATGATGATGGTGGTGATGATGATGATGGTGATGATGATGATGATGGTGGTCTGTGTGCAGATTTCGGGAAAGAGAGGAGCGTCTCCGTGGACAACATGTCAGCTGATCAGGTGGCCGGCGCTCTGCAGACTCTGGTTCAGTCCAAACCCTGACTGCGCCCCCCCCCCCCCCCCGTGCAGAAGTGGTTCAGTCCAAACTTCCTTCATTCAGTCTGTAAATGTGTTGATATGAAAAATAAACCTCTGTGATGAACGTCCATGTTCTTATTACTGACTGTGTCCTCTGACACGTCTCACTGGGACTATACTGGGTTTAACTGGTTACTGGGACTATACTGGGTTTGACTGGTGGTTACTGGGACTATACTGGGTTTGAATGGTGGTTACCGGGACTATACTGGGTTTGAATGGTGGTTACCGGGACTATACTGGGTTTGAATGGTTACTGGGACTATACTGGGTGAGGTTGTTTGGTCTTACTGGTTAATTGTAACTTCCCTGAGCGTGTATTTAACCAGTGACTGAGTCTGAACCGGTCTGCTCTCAGGTTCACACTCAGCAGCACAAACAGACCAAATCAAAAGAAAGTTACAAAACGTTTCATGTAAATTAAAACCATCCTGAGGAATCTAATTCTTCAACTCTGGATTTAAAAACATTTAACGCGATGAATTTATTGGGTTATAAATCACTGGCTTCACAACACATGAATACCTTTCCTCTAGTTCCTGTTGGGACATCAGGGACAGGACACAGATGTCCTGAGGACACAAAGAGGACACAAAGAGGACATACAGGTGGTGAGGGAGTTTTAAAGTTAATTTGTTTTATGATCATTAACAATAATCAATAGATCTATGAAGATCTATGAGGCAGATGTTTGAATGAAACATCCGTACATCAGAAGAAACAAACTGTTACTGGCTCTTTGAATGAACAATTCAAACTTTAAATAAATCTATTTTAAAAAGAAGCTTCAGTTTGAAATGAACTCATGAACACATGAAGTCATGAACACATGAACCTCCTCTGATCATTAATGAGGAGTTTAACACACAGAGGAGGTCAGTCAGTTTCCTGTTGACAGACAGACAGGATCTTATGAAGCTGTTTGAATCTTGAGTTGATGAAGTGTGTCTGTGTGTGCTGCTCATGTTAATGACTGAAGTGTGGATGGGTTATTATAATAACTGAGTGAATGCAGAGTGATGCAGCAGAAACACCAGCTGGTCCTGGAGAACCTTCAGCAGCAGGAGGTGCAGTGACTCTGGTGACCTGAGGGGGGCAGCACTCACACACACACACACACACACACACACACACACACACACACACACAGAGTTATGATGACGTCACCGTGTTCTCTGACTCAAGAGGAAAACACGACAATAACAAAATGATTAAAAACATTTTAACCATCAAATAATCTGAGTTTGATGTTTTTTATTAAACATAAGGAGCTCAACACGAGTCACTCCGTAGTTATTTATTTATAAGAATCAATGTTCAAATCATGTTTTTGTTTGACTGAAGACGGAAATTAAATCTAAAAAACGTGTTTGTACAACCTTAAAAAGTGTGTGTTTCAGTGTGTGTGTGTGTGTGTGTGTGTGTGTGTGTGTGTACGAGGAGTTAAAGGGAAGCACAACACTATACAGATGTACACACAGTTTATTATTTAATATCTAAGGCAGTTGTTTATTTGTAGATATTAGTGGTTGTTTATTAGTTTTGAAGAGTTGTTGACAGTTTGCTCTTTAGATGAGAATGAGCATGGAGGAGGGTTATATAAGTTTACACTTCATCAGTCTGTTGATGTTTTATTTGTTGTTTCTATTTTTTGTTTTGCTTGAAATAAAGTAAAAATAAAATGAAATAATAATCAGTAACCAGTATGATCATCTTTACCTCTGTGTAGATGAAACTTTCATTTCTGTTTCATGTTTGAGGGAATCATTTTATTTAAACTCTGATATTTAACTCGTCAGACACAAAGTTTAACAACATGTTTCATCACAGGACGAATGTGACTCTGGATCATTGTGACCAACATTTATCTCTGTTTTTTAATGTTTTCACAAACTAAACTATTCCTGGAGAAAAGAATCATCAGCTAACAGATCAGTGTGAGTTTGACATCAGTCATTTAACTGTGACTGTTATTTATAAACTTATAAACTACTGATTATAACTGATGTCACTGACATTGTGCTCACCTACTTTAACTGGAGGAACATTTTCTTTTACTGTGACGGAGTATTGTTACAAAGTGGTGTTAGGTATTATTAGAAAAAGGAATAAGAGAATGAAATAAAAGTGTGTAAATATAAATCGATAAAATAAAGTAGAAATGAAATGTGCATCATGCCGCCGTGTTTATTACCAGTGCTTTAGATATACACATTAGAATATTACAGTAGAGTATATATATATATATATATCTATATATCTGAGGCTGTGAGGCTGAACATGTGACTACAATATAAACATCAGTTGAATAAACAACAACACTGATATTTCAGCTGCAGTAAACGAGGTGAATATTATTGATCTGTGGTGTGATGTCATCATGACCATAATCATTTCTTGTATTTTTGCATGCCTAGTTTTTTAAGTTTTTAAGTTAAAATTTTGAAATCTTTGATCTGACTCTTCCCCCTGACTGCGGTGACACTGGAGTTTCTCAATTATGGGATCAATAAAGGTTTGTCTTATCACTGTTTCTGTGGTTGGATAACTGAACAGGAAGTGACGTTAGCCACAACAGAGTGAAGTTCCGGTGAAGAGGCTAACAGAGCCGCAGCGCAGATACATGAAATAAATAATTATAGTGAGGTTTAGTTTTCGTCGTGTGACGGCACCAGGCTCGTCTTCAGACCGACGGAGAGCAGCCACACTCCACAGAGATGCCTGAAAGTGAGTCCGAGCTCCGGAAGTCTGTTAGCTTGCTCATTATTAGCCTGCGTTAGCATCATGCTAACTGACCTGTTAGCATCATGCTAACTGACCTGTTAGCTGAAGAGACACAAAGCGGTTTACTAAAACAATTCTGCCGATTGAACTCAAACTAAACGCGAGTGTTAATGAAGCAGAGTCTCTCTGTTTCACGGTATAAACACTGAGTTACCGTCATGAGGTTCAGCTTAGCTTAGCTTATCTTATCTTATCTTATCGTAGCTCTACTCCTCTGCGGTAACATCACACCAAACTCCGTTCATATTTTTGCTAATTTAAAGCTTCCTCGCTCGGGCTGCAGAGACACAGAGCTGACAGGACGGGACTATATGATTTGAACAACAGAGAGGATTCACTCTTTACATCGGCTCCACTGCTGCATCCCGTTAACATCCCGTTAATCTCCTTTTATAATTAAATTGCGTATTTTGCAGTTACATGTAACGTTAGTGTAAAATCACACCAAGCTTCGTTTACAGTTGTGTCTGTTTAAAGCTGTATTGCTCCGTCTGTAGAGACACTGCTCAGTTTAACCATCAACAGCTGATTAAACACGCACTAAACATGTTTATTAATGAAGCAGCGTGCTTTTTTATTTCACCATATAAACACTGAGTTATCTTCTTTACGAGGCTCAGCTAGCTTAGCTTAGCTTAGTTTAGCTTAATTTAGTTTAAAAAAAAAAATATATATATATATATATATATATATATATATATATATATGTATATATATATGTGTATATATATATATATATATATATGTATATATATATATATATGTATATATATATATATATATATATATATATATATATATATATATGTATGTATATATATATGTATATATATATATATATATATATATATATGTATATATATGTGTGTGTGTGTATGTGTGTGTGTGTATGTATATGCATGTATACACATACATATAAATATATACATACACATGTGTATATTTGTGTGTGTCTATATATATATATATATATATATATATATATATATATATATACATAGACACAGTCAGGTCCATAATTATTTGGACAATGATACAGTTGTCATCATTTTGGCTCTGTACACCACCACAATGGGTTTTAAATGAAACAATGAATACCTGCTTAAAGTGCAGACTCTCAGCTTTCATTTAAGGCTTTTTTCAAAAATGTAGTATGAACCGTGAAGGAATGACAACCATTTCTTCACATAGTCCCCCGACTTTAAGGGCTCATAAGTATTTGGACAAACTAACATAATCATCAATTAAACAGTCAGTTTTAATACTTGGTTGCAAATCCTTTACAGTCAATGACTGCCTGAAGTGTTGGACACATAGGCATCATCAGATGCTGGGTTTCTTCCCTGGTGATGCTCTGCCAGCCCTTTACTGCAGCCGTCTGCACTTCCTGCTTGTGTTTTGGGTGTTTTGCCCTCAGTTTTAGCTTCAGCAAGAGAAACGCATGTTCAGTTGGATTCAGGTCAGATGATATGACTTGGCCATTGCACAACATTCCACTTCTTTGCCCAACCCCATTGATAAAGCAAGAAATTCCACTAATTAACCCTGATAAGGCACACCTGTGAAGTGGAAACCATTTCAGGTGACTACCTCTTGAAGCTCATGGAGAGAATGCCAAGAGTGTGCAAAGCAGTAATCAGAGCAAAGGGTGGCTATTTTGAAGAAACTAGAATATAAAACATGTTTTCAGTTATTTCACCTTTTTTTGTTAAGTACATAACTCCACATGTGTTCATTCATAGTTTTGATGCCTTCAGTGAGAATCTACAATGTAAATAGTCATGAAAATAAAGAAAACACATTGAATGAGAAGGTGTGTCCAAACTTTTGGCCTGTACTGTATATATATACATAAAACACATGATGATCTGATGAAACGAGCTGACAGGATGTGAAGGAGTTAAAATTGTGTGCAACAGTAAAACGACACATTAATACATCAGAGAGAATAAGAAACATTGACTGTTGCTGCAGTGAGGCTTTAATGCAGCAGTTAGTGTGTGACAGGGTGATGTGAGGCTGCAGCTGATCATCTGAACATTGTTCTGACAAATCACTCAAACAAAGTGTTTGTCTTTAACTCTGAGTCTGTTTTCTTCATCAAACCTTTGTAAAGATCATTTTAGGAAAGTCGTTTCAATCCTTCATCATTGACCAGATGATGGCGTCAGTGGACACTCCTGTATGTATATCAGCTGAGCTGCAGCGCCCCCTGCTGTCACTAACATGTTATCTCTGTGTGTTTCAGCTGAGAGTTACTCCAACCCTCTGGCTCCTGAGGGCCACGAGCTGGACGACCACAGAGCTGCTGCTCAGTCAGTATCACTGCACCGTGTGTGTGTGTGTGTGTGTGTGTGTGTGTGTGTGTGTTAACCATGTGTGTGTTTCCTCAGGTCCAAACTGACCAACGATGACTTCAGGAAGCTGCTGATGACACCAAGGGCGACGCCCTCCTCAGCCCCGCCCTCCAAATCCAGACACCATGAGTGAGTGAAAAAAACACCGACGATGATGATGATGATGATGATGATGATGATGATGGCTGAATCCAAATTTCCACACTTCACGGACCTTGTGGGCGTGTTCACAGGAAGTCTGGGAGTGCTGAGGGCTCTAAGTCCACAATTCATTCAGTCCACAGGGGCCTCGAGGACTTTCAGAGTCCGCTTGGGGCGCAGACTTCACCAGTTTAATTACCCACAATTCATTACAATACGGACGTGACAGAAAACACACACACACACAAAACTAGGGATGCACTGAATATTCGGTAACCGAATATTGCAAAAAAACACACATTCGGTATTCGGTGGAATAAGTTAAAAGCAAGGCCGAATAATAGCGGCGTGTTTTGATAACGCAATCAAACAGCGTACCGTGACGGGCGGAGTAAAATGTCGGCAGTGTGGCGATCTATCCGTCACCGCACTCGCATTTGCGACTAAAAATAGTTTTGAGCGAGCAAAATAGGCTTAAATCATTCAGCACGCTGTGCGAGCAGCCTACAGATTTCAACCAGCAGCAGAAACGAAAGGCGAATCCCACCGATTGTGGGTTGAACGGGGGTCACAGACACAGACAGTAATGTATTCCTGTCAAATACGGCGGCCATCGGCTTACCAGGCGACGGAGAAATCGGCTCCAATAATATCCTCTTCTTGGCATGTGGACTGCCCAGAAGTACCTGAACGGCCGAGCCAGCCGAACACATGTATGTGACGTGTCAGAGGAGAAACGAGCCGTTCACATTTCTCTCTTTGTGGCAAGTAACGGTCCATAAACCTCACCGCACTTTAGCGACTTATTTACTTTACTTATTTTGATCCCCCCTATGTTAATCACTTATTGATGCTGTTTTTGAAGTATGAATAAGTCAATAAGTAATTTATTCCATTGAAATATCATTGATGTATTATAGAAAAGTGATTTATCTTTTTATAAATGACAAAAGGCACATCTGCCTCATTTTTGCTGTGGTATCCTGATACTACTCAGAACCATGATACTTTCACTGGTATCGTACAGTGGGTCCCAATATTGGTACCATGACAACACTAATCTGGAGGGTTCATCTGCAAAAACTAATGAAAAACTAAACAACGGTACTCGATATTCGACCAAGCATTTAATATTATTCGGCTTCGGCCACAAATTTTCATTTTGGTGCATCCCTACACAAAACCACATATACTTATTATAAAATATAATATAGTGTTTGTGTTTAAAGTTGTGTAAGGGGCCCTCGTCTGCAACAAGAGGAAGATACCAAAATTACCAGCTAATATAAATTGATTTTGTTATACAAATTGTTATTATTATTATTATTATTATTATTATTATTATTATTGTTAAAACCATGGCCATCTGTGACACGCTGACAGCCATAGGCTAACACAAACGTCATCATAGTAACTTTTCACAATCACTGCCAAACTCACCTGTTTGTCTTGCGGAGAAAACGCCTGAATAACTAGGTCAGGTAAACAACCCTCGGCCTCCGGTATCTTGTCAGGAGTACAGCGATGACGTAGGCGAGTGCTGCAGTGATCACCGTACTCATGATGGTCTCTCAAATGTTCCCACGGAAACGAGTGAAACAGACTCCAAGCCTGTCTGTTAGCTCCGTCTATAACGCTGCAGACTCCCACTCACTGGAGACTCTACGTGATGACGGTGAAGACGACACATTACGTACGCCTGAAGTCTGCGAGGGCTCAGTCTGCAGGTCCAGAGGGTGGAGATTTGGACTCAGCTGAAGATGGTGTGACATGATGATGATGATGATGATGATGATGATGGTGGTGGTGATGGTGATGATGATGATGCAGGAAGTGACTTGATGACTTTTTTTCCCAGAATGCCCAGAGACTACAATGAGGATGAAGATCCTGCAGCGAGGAGGAGGAAGAAGAAGAGGTGAGAGAGTATTGATGATCAGTTTGTCTTATTGATCAGTTTGAAATAGAATCTGGTTTGTTGGTTTTCACATCAAGGATTTTTTGTTTTGTTTTATTGGTTCACAGACGGCACAGATATGAACACAACAACAAACAAACAATAACAATATGTTTATAAATATATGTTATGAAAAATAATCTCCAGTGAGCAGAGACAGTCGTCCAGAATGATGTGCGTTAATGTGACACATAAAGACAGATGTTAATGTGTGGATGGATTGTTATGTTGACACGCACGCCACAGCTGGAATTAAGTTCCTTTGATGTTGACACAGTCTGAGCGGATCATTGGTCTCATCTCAGAGAGTTTCAGTCTGGATGTTTCAGTCCGACACAGGAAGCTGTTTCAAGTATTATTCCCACAGTCACGGAAAACCTGGAAAAGTCACCGAACTTCAGTCCCATTTTCCAGGCCTGGAAAAGTCCTGACATTTTGTTGCATGTGACAAAGTTGTTCCATTTACATTTACCTGCTGTTGATGTGGCACGTCTCGAACACATGTGACGTTTGTTTACAGTCCTGTTTGTTTATTTTCTCCGTGTTTGTGTCGCACTTCGTGTCTGCTCGCCAACTGAAATCATGTTTCAGTAGTTTGAATCTGAGATGTTTAAAATACATCAACCAGTTTCTTTTTTTGTTGGTCCTTGAAAAGTCTGGAAAAGTTTTAAAACTTTATCCATGAAACTGTGCAGGACCCCGACCCATACATGGAGAGGTCAACATGATATTCAGCCATATGAAGTACAGTCAGAGAGTGTTCTCTAGAGCCACACAGTGGATACAGGAAGTGCTTACTGCAGTCAGGAAACACCCCCTGACCTCTGCACTGAGCGTCTGTCACTGACATGTTGACCAGCGTCTCCCCAGTCTGTTCTCTGTGTGTGTGTGTGTGTGTGTGTGGGTGGGTGTGTGGGTGTGTGTGAAGGTGTGAGTCTGTTCATCGCTGCTTTAACTGGTTACTGATGTGTGTTGTTGCAGTTATTATGCTAAGCTACGTCAGCAGGAGATGGAGCGAGAGAGGGAGCTGGCCGAGAAGTACCGAGACCGAGCGAGAGAGAGACGAGATGGAGTCAACAAGGACTACGAAGAGACTGAGCTCATTAGCACCACCGCTAACTACAGAGCTGTGGGACCCACTGCTGAGGCGTGAGTACCGCTAATGCTAACAGTGCTAACAGTACAGCTAACTACAGAGCTGTGGGACCCACTACTGAGGAGTGTGTAGTGCTAATGCTAACAGTGCTAACAGTACAGCTAACTACAGAGCTGTGGGACCCACTGCTGAGGCGTGAGTACCGCTAATGCTAACAGTGCTAACAGTACAGCTAACTACAGAGCTGTGGGACCCACTGCTGAGGAGTGAGTGGTGCTAATGCTAACAGTGCTAACAGTACAGCTAATTACAGAGCTGTGGGACCCACTGCTGAGGCGTGAGTACCGCTAATGCTAACAGTGCTAACAGTACAGCTAACTACAGAGCTGTGGGACCCACTGCTGAGGCGTGAGTACCGCTAATGCTAACAGTGCTAACAGTACAGCTAACTACAGAGCTGTGGGACCCACTGCTGAGGCGTGAGTACCGCTAATGCTAACAGTGCTAACAGTACAGCGAACTACAGAGCTGTGGGACCCACTGCTGAGGAGTGAGTAGTGCTAATGCTAACAGTGCTAACAGTACAGCTAATTACAGAGCTGTGGGACCCACTGCTGAGGAGTGAGTACCGCTAATGCTAACAGTGCTAAAGACTGGCAGTAATGATATTTGTATATCTGCACTTTATATATTTGCTGTGAGTATTTATACTTCATATTTGTAGTTGATATTTGTTGTGTGTGTTTCAGTGATAAATCAGCAGCAGAGAAACGTCGTCAGCTGATCCAGGAGTCCAAGTTTTTGGGAGGTGACATGGAGCACACTCACTTGGTGAAAGGTCTGGACTTTGCTCTGCTGCAGAAGGTTAGTCTTCATGAGTTATCATTAGCGTTAATGCTACATGTAGCTTCACCAGACAAACAGCTGAAATTAGCTTGCGTGTGTGTGTGTGTGTGTGTGTGTGTGTGTGTGTTACAGGTGAGAGCTGAGATCACCAGTAAAGAGAAAGAAGAAGAAGACATGATGGAGAAAGTCCAGAAAGAAGCAAAGTATGAACCCAAATATAACCTGATTATAAACTGATTTATATAGTTTTCTTTTTAAACTTAGTTTTTTTCTAAAACATTTGATCCATTTGACCTTTGACCTGTGTCTGACCTTTGACCTGTGTGTGTGTGTGTGTCTCTTTCAGGAAAGACGTGGAGCCGGAGGAGAAGATTGAGTTTAAGACTCGTCTAGGTGAGTCCGAACATCTGGTTTAATACCACCATTGTCATGATGATGATGATGATTCTTCAGCTTCAGACTCTGTGTGTGTGTGTGTGTGTGTGTGTGTGTGTTTGACCTCACACACTCACGCCATACAAACAAAGAAAGGATTTTAAAAAAGTCTGGATATTGTGATAAAAAGTGTTTTAGTGTTATTGAGAAAAATGTATTTTGATTTTAAGTTTAAATATTTTGAGTTAACAAAGTTTATTTGTGTGAAACTTTGATGTTTTGAAAGAAAATAAATTATTAATTAAGTTGAAATATTTTGAGATAAAAATTGCAGTTTCAAGTAAACAAATATTTTAAGGAAAGAAGTTTGAATTTTATAAAGTGAATATTTGCAGTATAAAGTAAAGTTGTGATATTCAGACAGAAGCTGTGACGTTGTTTCATGTTTAAACTCTTTACTCTGTCATTAAAGGAATATTGCACTGAAATCAGACTCTATAGAGCTCTGTCTGTGTTCCTCCTCCTCCTGCTGATGTATCTTCTCCTCCTCCTCCTCCTCCTCCTCAGGTAGGAATATCTATCGCGTGGTGTTCAGGACGGGTCAGGTGGAGAGGAACGAGCTCTTCCTGCCCGGCAGGATGGCGTACGTGGTCGACCTTGACGATGAGTTCACTGACACCGACATCCCGACTACTCTGATCCGCAGCAAAGCCGACTGTCCGAGCATGGAGGTATGGCCACGCCTCCCCTGTGACATCACATTCATGTAGCTGACACTGATCCTCCGTCTGCTCGCTCTGAGTCTCTGTGGGTTATTAACATACTGACATCATGTGACGTCTCCGTGTCTCTCAGGCTCAGACGACTCTGACCACCAACGACATCGTCATCTCGAAGCTGACTCAGATCCTGTCGTACCTCCGCCAGGGAACACGACACAAGAAGATCAAGAAGAAGGACAAAGGTAACGTTACCTGCACCTGCTGTACTGTGACTCCTGCAGTAATTATACAAGTACTGTAGGTGTTGGTAGAGTCAGTGTGTGTCTGACACTAAGAGTTATCATATTGCAAGACTAAAAGTTGCAAAAAAAAAAATTTAGACTGAAAGTTTTAAAATTAAAACTACACGTTTAGGACTACGTGTCCTAAAATTCTGAGATGAAAAGTTGTAAAATTTTAAGATAGTCGTAAAATATTTTTGACATTAAACGTAACATTGTGAGACTGAAAGCAGACTTAAGCTCGTACAATTTTTAGACTTAAAGCAACTCTTACCTTTCTTGCATTTCACACAGCACTTAGAAAAAATTTGAACATCCACAACTCCGCCTCCCTCCAGAGGCCTACTCCTCCCTCCTCCATTACGTCCTCATGACGTCTATGATAAATGTAGGCGTTGGCATGGTAACGTTAGACACACGTAAGAGAAGAGCGAGTGTATCGTTACAACCAAGACAGTCAAACACAACCCCAGAGTTTTAAACTCAGCCGGAGTCAGTGATGACTGATGAGTTTTAGAATAAGGTTACAGTGCTAACGTTAGATATTAGCGTTAACATTACTAGTAAGTGGAAATGCACAAGGAAGATAACGTTAATGTGTCAGTTGTTTCAGCATTCGGTCTGAATGCAGTGATTGGTCGGAGTTTTCTCAGAACATATGAGAATGATATAATCATGAGTTTTTATCTCTGCTGGAATTCACTTACATTTCAGTGTGCCATCAGCTTATTAATAGCATTTTAACCTAAACAAAGAAAAGTGTAACATTTCCAGGAAGGTGAGTGTTGCTTTGACACTAAAAGCCGTATTCTGAGACTGAAATTTACAAAAATAAAATGAGACTAAAACTAAAATTTCACACTATAAGTTGTGAAATTTTAACAGTCATAAAATTTTGAGACTAAACGTCGTAGTATTACGAGACTAAAACTAAAAGTTGCAGAATATTAAGACAGAAAGTTGTAAAAGTTTTCAGACTAAAGTTGTAAAATTTGTTAATTAAGGAGTTGTACTTTGGGACCAAAAGCTGCAGTGTTCAAAGATGAGGAGTAAGAAGTATTTTGTCCACTCAGTGGACAGACAGACAGACTGTAGTTTATCTGATGAATGAATTCAGTTAATAAGTGTGTTTGTGTTGTAGGTAAACTGGATGATAAGAGGGCTCCTGAGGCTGATCTGAGGTCAGTACACTACAACACCACCAGAACTCTTCTTCTTCTGTGTCTCAGTAAAACTCTCCATCACAACTCTCCTCTTTGTGTTTCAGCATCTTTGAGGACATTGGAGACTACATCCCGTCCTCCACTTCGTCCTCCAAACCTCCCAAAGACAAAGACAGACACCGAGACAGAGAGAGGGACAGGGACAGAGAGAGGGACAGGGACAGGGAAAGAGAGGACGACAGCAAGAGCAGGAGACACAGTTACTTCGAGAAGCCACGAGGAGATGAACATCAGGTGAGACGGATGGACGGGCGGGTTTTTGTCATTATTATTGTTATCATGGTTATTACTGAGACTAACTAACTGTCTGTCTGTCTGTCTGTGTCTTTAGGTCATGGACGTGGACACCGGTAAATCACTTTATTTATTTCTTTTTTTAAAAACATCGAGTTCACAGTCTGAGAACAGACTGATGATAAAGAAACAATGAGTCGTTCCTGATGTCCCGTATGTCACATATATCTGTCTGCCTGTCTGTCTGCCTGTCTGTGTCCTGCAGGTCCTGGATCAGTCAGAGAGCAGATCAAGATGATCAATGAGAAGTTTGCAGGAGCAGCAGGCAGCCAGTGGCCGGGCCAGGAGCCATATCCTTCTGTAACTCAGCAGCTGATTGGTTCATAGCTGTCACATGTTATATATGAGCAGCCTCTGTGATGGAGATATATATATTTATATACTTATATAACCCATATAACTCTGTAATATTTTAAACACAGGACAGGTGTAGCGTCTGTACACAGGACAGGTGTAGCGTCTGTACACAGGACAGGTGTAGCGTCTGTACACAGGACAGGTGTAGCGTCTGTACACAGGACAGGTGTAGCGTCTGTACACAGGACAGGTGTAGCATCTGTACACAGGACAGGTGTAGCATCTGCACACAGGACAGGTGTGTCTGCACACAGGACAGGTGTAGCGTCTGTACACAGGACAGGTGTGTCTGTAGTGTCACTGCAGTGTTGGTCTTTAACCAGATGTTACTGGTTCTCAGAGGAGAGATGGCAAAGAACAGCTGGGAGATTTCTTTGGAGGATCCAACTCATATGCAGAGTGTTACCCTGCTACGTAAGATACATACACACACACACACACACACACACTTAAAGTACATGCATCATTGAGTAATTATATCTGTTGTTTGTTTGTGTGTGTGTATGTGTGTGTGTGTGTGTGCGCGCGCAGAATGGACGACCTGGCCGTGGACAGTGACGAGGAGGTGGACTACAGTAAGATGGACCAGGTAACTACAACTCCCAGCATGCATAAGAAGGGTCCTCTGGGTCTGTTAACAGTCCCTGTGTGGTAGTTAAACCTGTGTGTGTGTGTGTGTGTGTGTGTGTGTGTGTGTGTGTGTGTGTGTGTGTGTGTTCCAGGGGAACAAGAAGGGGCCTCTGGGACGCTGGGACTTTGACACGCAGGAGGAATACTCCGACTACATGAACAACAAGGAGGCGCTGCCAAAGTACGTACGGTGTCTGTTCCCTGAGCTCTGACTGACAGGCTGATCTACTGAGGAATGTGATGACGATGAAGTTTGTCCCTGCAGGGCTGCCTTCCAGTATGGCATCAAGATGTCTGAGGGCAGGAAGACTCGACGCTTCAAAGAGACCAATGAGAAGGCAGAACTGGACCGACAGTGGAAGAAGATCAGTGCCGTGAGTTCACAGATAAAAGTCATAATAAACATGTCTGTAAACAGGAAGTAGTCACGAAATATGTTTTATTAAAATATATTTATTTTCTTTTTACAGTGTGAGATAAATTTACCTGATTTTACAGTGTGGGGTCTGAAGTAACTTTATTGACACTGAACTGTGAACACTGGTTATTATATCTCACGTGGGGAGAGTAGCTGTTACCATGGTAACAGCTAACAGGGATCCAACAATAAACAAACAATCTGTTTGTGTTTCAGATCATAGAGAAGAGGAAGAAGATGGAGGCTGATGGGTGAGTGTTTCCTGTTTCCTGTTACGTGTTCAGCCAATCAGAAGAGAGCGCGTAGTCCTCGTCAGTCCTGTCAGTGTACACAGTAAACAATAAACAGTAAACAATGTGTTTGTGTTTCAGAGTGGACGTGAAGAGGCCCAAATACTGAAGACTCTGAGCTGTCGTCCATCAGGATCAGTATTGATCTGTTATTATCTGTTATTGATCTGTGAAGTGATGATTAGTTAAAACCTGTCCATCGATCAGCGTCTGTAGTTTTAGCTTCAGCAAAATAATTTAAATTTCAATAACCCGTCTGATCGTCTCCTGAAGTTATTGATCAGTTTGTGATATCTGATGTTATTAATCAATAAAACTGTCTGATCTCATTTTGCCGTTTGTCGTTTTCACTGGTTTATGACTGGTTTTACCCTCAAACCCCTTATAATGCAAAGAAACCCCTTAAGTCCCAAAGGTGCTTTAGAGATACAGTGACACGAGGGTTTGTCAGGGTTCAGAGTTCGACCCAGCAGCAGTTTGTAGAAACAAACGTGACGATCGTCAGATTTTATATTTTCTTGATGTCGTTTTACAAACTGGAACAAATGTAAACTTCAGACTTTGTTTTTCAGACTCAGCTGATTAAATAATGAATTAAGGAGGTGTGTTTGTTCTAATTAAAGACGAAATCATCAGTGAACCTGGTGTGTGCGTGTGTGTGTGTGTGTGTGTGTGTGTGTGCGCGCGCGCTCTAATTAGTGTGTGTTGGTCTCGTTAAGACGCAGCTCCTCATTAACAGATCAAACTGTTTGTTGTTGACGACACAAACATGTTTAACTCTTTGACAACAACCGGACGAATTAATCCTCCAAATTAGCATCAACGAGCTAATGAGTGTTTGTTAATTAGCCCGTGTGTGTGTGTGTGTGTGTGTGTGTGTGTGTGTGTGTGTGTGTGTGTGTGTGTGTTTTGACGGACAGCTGGACTGATGAATATGGAGATCTGTGGATGTTTGTTAAGATGCTAACGAGATGTAAACGAGCGGCTAACGAGGCCTCAGAGCTCCGCCCCCCAGCAGCTCCAACAGGAAGTTAATTCTTCAACATCAAAGACAAAGTTTGACTGTTTTTGTTTTTGTCTTTAATCTGATGATGATGATGATGTTTATAAACATTCAGGACGAAGGTGCAGCGAAGTGAAACTCATCGTCAGGGTAACGATAAACATCGTTAACCCTTTAAGATGTGATGCAGCTTCCTGTCGTTCCTCTGGGTGATGATGTCATAGTTACATTTCAGGGACTGAAACTTTCTTCATATGAACTAATTGACAGACGGGCGGACGTTACCTGACAGGAACACTTGCAGACAGAACACCTGCAGACAGGAACACCTGCAGACAGGATCACCTGCAGACAGGAACACCTGCAGACAGGATCACCTGCAGACAGGATCACCTGCAGACAGGAACACCTGCAGACAGGATCACCTGCAGACAGGATCACCTGCAGACAGGAACACCTGCAGACAGGACCACCTGCAGACAGATCACCTGCAGACAGGATCACCTGCAGACAGGAACACCTGCAGACAGAACACCTGCAGACAGGATCACCTGCAGACAGGAACACCTGCAGACAGGACCACCTGCAGACAGATCACCTGCAGACAGAACACCTGCAGACAGGATCACCTGCAGACAGGATCACCTGCAGACAGGATCACCTGCAGACAGGAACACCTGCAGACAGGATCACCTGCAGACAGAACACCTGCAGACAGGATCACCTGCAGACAGGATCACCTGCAGACAGAACACCTGCAGACAGGATCACCTGCAGACAGGATCACCTGCAGACAGGAACACCTGCAGACAGGATCACCTGCAGACAGATCACCTGCAGACAGAACACCTGCAGACAGAACACCTGCAGACAGGATCACCTGCAGACAGGAACACCTGCAGACAGGAACACCTGCAGACAGAACACCTGCAGACAGGATCACCTGCAGACAGGATCACCTGCAGACGGATCACCTGAAGACAGGAACACCTGCAGACGGATCACCTGAAGACAGGAACACCTGCAGACAGGATCACCTGCAGACAGGATCACCTGCAGACAGGAACACCTGCAGACAGGATCACCTGCAGACAGGAACACCTGCAGACAGGATCACCTGCAGACAGGAACACCTGCAGACAGGATCACCTGCAGACAGGAAAACCTGCAGACAGGATCACCTGCAGACAGGATCACCTGCAGACAGAACACCTGCAGACAGGATCACCTGCAGACAGGATCACCTGCAGACAGAACACCTGCAGACAGGATCACCTGCAGACAGAACACCTGCAGACAGGATCACCTGCAGACAGGATCACCTGCAGACAGAACACCTGCAGACAGGATCACCTGCAGACAGAACACCTGCAGACAGGATCACCTGCAGACAGGAACACCTGCAGACAGGATCACCTGCAGACAGAACACCTGCAGACAGGATCACCTGCAGACAGGATCACCTGCAGACGGATCACCTGCAGACAGGAACACCTGCAGACAGGATCACCTGCAGACAGAACACCTGCAGACAGAACACCTGCAGACAGAACACCTGCAGACAGGATCACCTGCAGACAGGAACACCTGCAGACAGGATCACCTGCAGACAGGATCACCTGCAGACAGAACACCTGCAGACAGGATCACCTGCAGACAGGAACACCTGCAGACAGGATCACCTGCAGACAGGATCACCTGCAGACAGAACACCTGCAGACAGGATCACCTGCAGACAGGATCACCTGCAGACAGGAACACCTGCAGACAGGATCACCTGCAGACAGGAACACCTGCAGACAGGAACACCTGCAGACAGATCACCTGCAGACAGGATCACCTGCAGACAGAATACCTGCAGACAGGATCACCTGCAGACAGGAACACCTGCAGACAGGAACACCTGCAGACAGATCACCTGCAGACAGGATCACCTGCAGACAGAATACCTGCAGACAGGATCACCTGCAGACAGGAACACCTGCAGACAGGAACACCTGCAGACAGATCACCTGCAGACAGGATCACCTGCAGACAGAACACCTGCAGACAGGATCACCTGCAGACAGGAACACCTGCAGACAGGAACACCTGCAGACAGATCACCTGCAGACAGGAACACCTGCAGACAGGATCACCTGCAGACAGAACACCTGCAGACAGAACATCTGCAGACAGAACACCTGCAGACAGGATCACCTGCAGACAGGATCACCTGCAGACAGAACACCTGCAGACAGAACACCTGCAGACAGGATCACCTGCAGACAGGATCACCTGCAGACAGGAACACCTGCAGACAGAATACCTGCAGACAGGAACACCTGCAGACAGAATACCTGCAGACAGGAACACCTGCAGACAGGATCACCTGCAGACAGAACACCTGCAGACAGGATCACCTGCAGACAGGATCACCTGCAGACAGAACACCTGCAGACAGGATCACCTGCAGACAGGATCACCTGCAGACAGGATCACCTGCAGACAGAATACCTGCAGACAGGAACACCTGCAGACAGGAACACCTGCAGACAGGATCACCTGCAGACAGAACACCTGCAGACAGGAACACCTGCAGACAGGATCACCTGCAGACAGGAACACCTGCAGACAGGACCACCTGCAGACAGGATCACGTGCAGACAGGATCACCTGCAGACAGGATCACCTGCAGACAGAACACCTGCAGACAGGATCACCTGCAGACAGGATCACCTGCAGACAGAACACCTGCAGACAGGATCACCTGCAGACAGGATCACCTGCAGACAGGAACACCTGCAGACAGAACACCTGCAGACAGGATCACCTGCAGACAGGATCACCTGCAGACAGGAACACCTGCAGACAGAACACCTGCAGACAGGATCACCTGCAGACAGGAACACCTGCAGACAGGATCACCTGCAGACAGGATCACCTGCAGACGGATCACCTGCAGACAGGAACACCTGCAGACAGGATCACCTGCAGACAGAACACCTGCAGACAGAACACCTGCAGACAGAACACCTGCAGACAGGATCACCTGCAGACAGGAACACCTGCAGACAGGATCACCTGCAGACAGGATCACCTGCAGACAGAACACCTGCAGACAGGATCACCTGCAGACAGGAACACCTGCAGACAGGATCACCTGCAGACAGGATCACCTGCAGACAGAACACCTGCAGACAGGATCACCTGCAGACAGGATCACCTGCAGACAGGAACACCTGCAGACAGGATCACCTGCAGACAGGAACACCTGCAGACAGGAACACCTGCAGACAGATCACCTGCAGACAGGATCACCTGCAGACAGAATACCTGCAGACAGGATCACCTGCAGACAGGAACACCTGCAGACAGGAACACCTGCAGACAGGAACACCTGCAGACAGATCACCTGCAGACAGGATCACCTGCAGACAGAATACCTGCAGACAGGATCACCTGCAGACAGGAACACCTGCAGACAGGAACACCTGCAGACAGATCACCTGCAGACAGGATCACCTGCAGACAGAACACCTGCAGACAGGATCACCTGCAGACAGGAACACCTGCAGACAGGAACACCTGCAGACAGATCACCTGCAGACAGGAACACCTGCAGACAGGATCACCTGCAGACAGAACACCTGCAGACAGAACATCTGCAGACAGAACACCTGCAGACAGGATCACCTGCAGACAGGATCACCTGCAGACAGAACACCTGCAGACAGAACACCTGCAGACAGGATCACCTGCAGACAGGATCACCTGCAGACAGGAACACCTGCAGACAGAATACCTGCAGACAGGAACACCTGCAGACAGAATACCTGCAGACAGGAACACCTGCAGACAGGATCACCTGCAGACAGAACACCTGCAGACAGGATCACCTGCAGACAGGATCACCTGCAGACAGGAACACCTGCAGACAGGATCACCTGCAGACAGAACCACCTGCAGACAGAACACCTGCAGACAGGAACACCTGCAGACAGGATCACCTGCAGACAGGATCACCTGCAGACAGGATCACCTGCAGAAAGGATCACCTGCAGACAGGATCACCTGCAGACAGGATCACCTGCAGACAGAACACCTGCAGACAGGAACACCTGCAGACAGGATCACCTGCAGAAAGGATCACCTGCAGACAGGAACACCTGCAGACAGGATCACCTGCAGACAGGATCACCTGCAGACAGGATCACCTGCAGACAGAACACCTGCAGACAGGAACACCTGCAGACAGGATCACCTGCAGAAAGGAACAACTGCAGACAGGAACACCTGCAGACAGGATCACCTGCAGACAGAACACCTGCAGACAGGATCACCTGCAGACAGGAACACCTGCAGACAGGATCACCTGCAGACAGAACATCTGCAGACAGAACACCTGCAGACAGGAACACCTGCAGACAGGATCACCTGCAGACAGGATCACCTGCAGACAGAACACCTGCAGACAGGATCACCTGCAGACAGGAACACCTGCAGACAGAATACCTGCAGACAGGAACACCTGCAGACAGGATCACCTGCAGACAGGACCACCTGCAGACAGGATCACCTGCAGACAGAACACCTGCAGACAGGATCACCTGCAGACAGGAACACCTGCAGACAGGATCACCTGCAGACAGGATCACCTGCAGACGGATCACCTGCAGACAGGAACACCTGCAGACAGGAACACCTGCAGACAGGATCACCTGCAGACAGAACACCTGCAGACAGAACACCTGCAGACAGAACACCTGCAGACAGGATCACCTGCAGACAGGAACACCTGCAGACAGGATCACCTGCAGACAGGATCACCTGCAGACAGAACACCTGCAGACAGGATCACCTGCAGACAGGAACACCTGCAGACAGGATCACCTGCAGACAGGATCACCTGCAGACAGAACACCTGCAGACAGGATCACCTGCAGACAGGAACACCTGCAGACAGGATCACCTGCAGACAGGATCACCTGCAGACAGGATCACCTGCAGACAGAACACCTGCAGACAGGAACACCTGCAGACAGGATCACCTGCAGAAAGGAACAACTGCAGACAGGAACACCTGCAGACAGGATCACCTGCAGACAGAACACCTGCAGACAGGATCACCTGCAGACAGGAACACCTGCAGACAGGATCACCTGCAGACAGAACATCTGCAGACAGAACACCTGCAGACAGGAACACCTGCAGACAGGATCACCTGCAGACAGGATCACCTGCAGACAGAACACCTGCAGACAGGATCACCTGCAGACAGGAACACCTGCAGACAGAATACCTGCAGACAGGACCACCTGCAGACAGGATCACCTGCAGACAGGATCACCTGCAGACAGAATACCTGCAGACAGGATCACCTGCAGACAGAATACCTGCAGACAGGATCACCTGCAGACAGGAACACCTGCAGACAGGATCACCTACAGACAGGATCACCTACAGACAGAACACTTGCAGACAGGATCACCTGCAGACAGGATCCAGGTCTCAAAAATACCAACCGATGGATTTCAGGTAAAATAAAATGTAATCAAGGAGACAATGGCAACATCTCACAGCTCTGTACGTGTGTGTGTGTGTGTGTGTGTGTGTGTGTGTGTTGCCTCAAAGCTTCAGTGTGTGATTTTCTTTTGTTCTCTGGTGAACTCTCTGCAGTGCTCTCTGATTGGTCGGCTCTGCTGCGGTCTTGCTCTGTTGGTCACATTCATCACAGTGACAGAGAGTCAACCAATCAGATCACACATACACACACTGTTTAGGTGTGTGTGTTTGTGTGTGTGTGTCAGATAGGCGATGAAGTCAAAAGGTGAACCAACGTTCTCATTTACTTAACTGGGTCGCGTGGGGACGAGGTGTGTGTGTGTGTGTGTGTGTGTGTGTGTGTGTGTGTGTGTGTGTGCTAGATAGAGTAAAAGCTGGGCTAAAACACAGCGGGTTAATGTCATGACACAATTCACACCTTCATCCATCTCACACACACACACACACACACACACACAGTGTTAATCTGACCTTTCTTCTCACTGATGGATATAGTTCCAGTTCTTTGCTGTGTGTTTGTGTGTGTGTGTGTGTGTGTGTGTGTACCAATCACAGAGCAGGACAAAGACAGTAATCTAAAACCAGAGTTTAATTTTTATTTTATTTTTTACAGTGTATTTTATATTCACACTGTAAAAAAACCCCTCAATTGAGTCTGAAATAGAAATAAAAACAGTTCAGATTATTAAAGAGGTGTTCAGAGAGTGATGATGATGATGATGATGTAAGGCTGTGCAATTAATTGTCTGGTGATCGAGATCATGATTTTGAGGTCAAACGATTTCAAAATAAATGAAATCGAGGGTAAACGCCTGGAGATGTTATTTTGTCTTCTGCGGAAGTCGCGCAGTACCACCAACATAATTATGATTATGATTTTTTTTAGATAATCGAGCAGCCCTATGATGAGGATGATGAGGAGGATGATGATGAGGAGGAGGATGATGATGAGGAGGAGGAGGAGGAGGGAAAGAAGAAGAATAAAAAATGTAAATGACTGAAATATTTTAAGATCAATTACAATGTTTATTTTTCAGTTTCAGGTTTAATCTGTGACAAAGTTTCAATGATTCAAATCAAAGGTCACATGACCTCAGGCGCCTCGTGACCTCATCGAGCTTCAGATTAAAGATGGCCGACGTTCTTTAATCAGCAGCAGGTGAGTTTGATCGTTAACAAAGTTCAGCTGATACAAAATTTATAATCAATAATCAGAGCTCAGTCCTGATTCTTCATGAACACAGAGTTCAGGTTCTGTGGAGACCTCGTCTCACACCTCTCCCCAAACATCTTCACACACCTCGTCACACAACTCTCCCCAAACATCTTCACACACCTCTCCCCAAACATCTTCACACACCTCGTCACACACCTCTCCCCAAACATCTTCACACACCTTGTCTCACACCTCTCCTCAAACATCTTCTCACACCACCTCACACACCTCTCCCCAAACATCTTCACACACCTCGTCACACACCTCTCCCCAAACATCTTCACACACCTTGTCTCACACCTCTCCTCAAACATCTCCTCAAACCACCTCACACACCCTGTCTCACACCTCTCCCCAAACATCTTCACACACCTCGTCTCACACCTCTCCCCAAACATCTTCACACACCTTGTCTCACACCTCTCCTCAAACATCTTCTCACACCACCTCACACACCTCGTCACACACCTTGTCTCACACCTCTCCTCAAACATCTTCACACACCTCGTCTCACACCTCTCCTCAAACATCTTCACACACCTCGTCTCACACCTCTCCCCAAACATCTTCACACACCTCGTCTCACACCTCTCCTCAAACATCTTCACACACCTCGTCTCACACCTCTCCCTAAACATCTTCACACACCTCGTCTCACACCTCTCCCCAAACATCTTCACACACCTCGTCTCACACCTCTCCCCAAACATCTTCACACACCTCGTCATACACCTCTCCTCAAACATCTTCTCACACCACATCACACATCTTGTCTCACACCACATCACACACCTCGTCACACACCTCGTCACACACCTTGTCTCACACCTCTCCTCAAACATCTTCACACACCTCGTCTCACACCTCTCCTCAAACATCTTCACACACCTCGTCTCACACCTCTCCCCAAACATCTTCAGACACCTCGTCTCACACCTCTCCCCAAACATCTTCACACACCTCGTCTCACACCTCTCCTCAAACATCTTCACACACCTCGTCTCACACCTCTCCCCAAACATCTTCACACACCTCGTCTCACACCTCCCCAAACATCTTCACACACCTCGTCTCACACCTCTCCTCAAACATCTTCACACACCTCGTCTCACACCTCTCCCCAAACATCTTCACACACCTCGTCTCACACCTCTCCCCAAACATCTTCACACACCTCGTCATACACCTCTCCTCAAACATCTTCTCACACCACATCACACATCTTGTCTCACACCACATCACACACCTCGTCACACACCTTGTCTCACACCACATCACACACCTCGTCACACACCTTGTCTCACACCTCTCCTCAAACATCTTCACACACCTTGTCTCACACCTCTCCTCAAACATCTTCACACACCTTGTCTCACACCTCTCCCCAAACATCTTCACACACCTCGTCTCACACCTCTCCCCAAACATCTTAACACACCTCGTCACACACCTCGTCTCACACCTCTCCCCAAACATCTTCACACACCTCGTCTCACACCTCTCCCCAAACATCTTCACACACCTCGTCTCATACCTCTCCCCAAACATCTTCACACACCTCGTCTCACACCTCTCCCCAAACATCTTCACACACCTCGTCATACACCTCTCCTCAAACATCTTCTCACACCACATCACACACCTCGTCACACACCTTGTCTCACACCTCTCCTCAGACACCTTCACACATCTAATCTCACACCTCGTCACACATCTTGTCTCACACATCGTCACACACCTTGTCTCACACCACATCACACACCTCGTCACACACCTTGTCTCACACCTCTCCTCAAACATCTTCACACACCTCGTCTCACACCTCTCCTCAAACATCTTCACACACCTCGTCTCACACCCCTCCTCAAACATCTTAACACACCTCGTCTCACACCTCTCCTCAAACATCTTCACACACCTTGTCTCACACCTCTCCTCAAACATCTTCACACACCTCGTCTCACACCCCTCCTCAAACATCTTAACACACCTCGTCTCACACCTCTCCTCAAACATCTTCACACACCTCGTCTCACACCTCTCCTCAAACATCTTCACACACCTCGTCTCACACCTCTCCCCAAACATCTTCACACACCTCGTCACACACCTCGTCTCACACCTCTCCCCAAACATCTTCACACACCTCGTCTCACACCTCTCCCCAAACATCTTCACACACCTCGTCTCACACCTCTCCCCAAACATCTTAACACACCTCGTCTCACACCTCTCCTCAAACATCTTCTCACACCACATCACACACCTCGTCACACACCTCGTCTCACACCCCTCCCCAAACATCTTCACACACCTCGTCTCACACCTCTCCCCAAACATCTTCACACACCTCGTCATACACCTCTCCTCAAACATCTTCTCACACCACATCACACATCTTGTCTCACACCACATCACACACCTCGTCACACACCTTGTCTCACACCACATCACACACCTCGTCACACACCTTGTCTCACACCTCTCCTCAAACATCTTCACACACCTTGTCTCACACCTCTCCTCAAACATCTTCACACACCTTGTCTCACACCTCTCCCCAAACATCTTCACACACCTCGTCTCACACCTCTCCCCAAACATCTTCACACACCTCGTCACACACCTCGTCTCACACCTCTCCCCAAACATCTTCACACACCTCGTCTCACACCTCTCCCCAAACATCTTCACACACCTCGTCTCATACCTCTCCCCAAACATCTTCACACACCTCGTCTCACACCTCTCCCCAAACATCTTCACACACCTCGTCATACACCTCTCCCCAAACATCTTCACACACCTCGTCTCACACCTCTCCCCAAACATCTTCACACACCTCGTCTCACACCTCTCCCCAAACATCTTCACACACCTCGTCTCATACCTCTCCCCAAACATCTTCACACACCTCGTCTCACACCTCTCCCCAAACATCTTCACACACCTCGTCTCACACCTCTCCCCAAACATCTTCACACACCTCGTCTCACACCTCTCCCCAAACATCTTCACACACCTCGTCATACACCTCTCCTCAAACATCTTCTCACACCACATCACACACCTCGTCACACACCTTGTCTCACACCTCTCCTCAGACACCTTCACACATCTAATCTCACACCTCGTCACACATCTTGTCTCACACATCGTCACACACCTTGTCTCACACCACATCACACACCTCGTCACACACCTTGTCTCACACCTCTCCTCAAACATCTTCACACACCTCGTCTCACACCTCTCCTCAAACATCTTCACACACCTCGTCTCACACCCCTCCTCAAACATCTTAACACACCTCGTCTCACACCTCTCCTCAGACATCTTCACACACCTTGTCTCACACCTCTCCTCAAACATCTTCACACACCTCGTCTCACACCCCTCCTCAAACATCTTAACACACCTCGTCTCACACCTCTCCTCAAACATCTTCACACACCTCGTCTCACACCTCTCCTCAAACATCTTCACACACCTCGTCTCACACCTCTCCCCAAACATCTTCACACACCTCGTCACACACCTCGTCTCACACCTCTCCCCAAACATCTTCACACACCTCGTCTCACACCTCTCCCCAAACATCTTCACACACCTCGTCTCACACCTCTCCCCAAACATCTTAACACACCTCGTCTCACACCTCTCCTCAAACATCTTCTCACACCACATCACACACCTCGTCACACACCTCGTCTCACACCCCTCCTCAAACATCTTAACACACCTCGTCTCACACCTCTCCTCAAACATCTTCACACACCTTGTCTCACACCTCTCCTCAAACATCTTCACACATCTTGTCTCACACCTCTCCTCAAACATCTTCACACACCTCGTCACACACCTTGTCTCACACCTCTCCTCAAACATCTTCACACACCTTGTCTCACACCTCGTCTCACACCTCTCCTCAAACATCTCATCTCACACCTCGTCACACACCTTGTCTCACACCTCTCCTCAAACATCTTCACACACCTTGTCTCACACCTCGTCACACACCTTGTCTCACACCTCTCCTCAAACATCTTCACACACCTCATCTCACACCTTGTCACACACCTCGTCACACACACTGTCTCACACCTCTCCTCAAACATCTTCACACACCTCGTCTCACACCGTCTCACACCTCATCTCACACCTCGTCTCACACCGTCTCACACCTCGTCTCACACCTTGTCACACAAACTAATTAATGACCAACTCAGACGTGTTCAGTATTTAGTATTTTAAACTCATGATGATGATGATGTAATAAACTCTGTACAGGTCACTGAAAATAAAAACAACCAATCAGCTGTAAGCGCTGCCTCGATAAGGACCACAGCTCGTTAAGATGTTCAGGACCACGCCCACTCTGTGATGTCACTACTGAGGTCTGGGTTCAAAACTGTGATTGTTAACTCGTTAAGCTCGTTAAGTTGTGTTTCCTGTTCTGTTGAGAACTCAGCAGGTGATCAGAGACGGTCCGACCTCAGCTGGGACCAGAACTACAGGAACACATGACAGAAAATTGTACTGCAGTAGAGAAAAAAATGTGGCTCCGCCCCCTGCTAACAAGAGTCACCTGATGACATCACAGGTGTTCATGTGATGTGTCACGTAGACCCCTCCCCCATCAGGGTGACCAGTCCTGTTCACACCAGGCTCCGCCCTCTTTAATAATAATAATAATAATAACAATAATAATAAAAACAGGAAGTAGACAGAGAGGTGGCTGATGGGACTCTGAGTGTTTAGTTCCTCTTTTGTTTTTAATTTGTCCATGTTTCAGGAGGTCCAGTACAGCTTCATCAGCTGTTCCTCTTCATCAGCTGCTCCTCTTCATCAGCAGCTCCTCTTCATCAGCAGCTCCTCAGAAGAGCAGTGGAGGTTTGGTGAACGGTCTGTTCTCTGCACAAAAAAGTTCATTAATTTATTTTAGTTTGTTTTGTCTCAATTTTATTTTATTTATGCAGAGTACTGTCTGTCAGGCTGACCCAGAGTGCTGTCTGTCAGGATGACCCAGAGTACTGTCTGTCAGCCTGACCCAGAGTACTGTCTGTCAGGCTGACCCAGAGTGCTGTCTGTCAGGCTACCCAGAGTACTGTCTGTCAGGCTGACCCAGAGTACTGTCTGTCAGGCTGACCCAGAGTGCTGTCTGTCAGGCTGACCCAAAGTACTGTCTGTCAGGCTACCCAGAGTACTGTCTGTCAGGCTGACCCAGAGTACTGTCTGTCAGGCTGACCCAGAGTACTGTCTGTCAGGCTGACCCAGAGTACTGTCTTTCAGGATGACCCAGAGTACTGTCTGTCAGGCTGACCCAGAGTACTGTCTGTCAGGCTACCCAGAGTACTGTCTGTCAGGCTGACCCAGAGTACTGTCTGTCAGAATGACCCAGAGTACTGTCTGTCAGGCTACCCAGAGTACTGTCTGTCAGGATGACCCAGAGTACTATCTGTCAGGATGACCCAGAGTACTATCTGTCAGGATGACCCAGAGTACTGTCTGTCAGGATACCCAGAGTACTGTCTGTCAGGATACCCAGAGTACTATCTGTCAGGATACCCAGAGTACTGTCTGTCAGGCTGACCCAGAGTACTATCTGTCAGGATACCCAGAGTACTATCTGTCAGGATACCCAGAGTACTGTCTGTCAGGCTGACCCAGAGTACTGTCTGTCAGGCTGACCCAGAGTACTGTCTGTCAGGCTACCCAGAGTACTGTCTGTCAGGCTGACCCAGAGTACTGTCTGTCAGAATGACCCAGAGTACTGTCTGTCAGGCTACCCAGAGTACTGTCTGTCAGGCTACCCAGAGTACTGTCTGTCAGGCTGACCCAGAGTACTGTCTGTCAGGCTACCCAGAGTACTGTCTTTCAGGCTACCCAGAGTACTGTCTGTCAGAATGACCCAGAGTACTGTCTGTCAGAATGACCCAGAGTACTGTCTGTCAGGATGACCCAGAGTACTGTCTGTCAGGATGACCCAGAGTACTGTCTGTCAGAATGACCCAGAGTACTGTCTGTCAGGATGACCCAGAGTACTGTCTGTCAGGATGACCCAGAGTACTGTCTGTCAGCCTGACCCAGAGTACTGTCTGTCAGGATGACCCAGAGCTCTGTCTGTCAGGATGACCCAGAGTACTGTCTGTCAGGCTGACCCAGAGTACTGTCTGTCAGGATGACCCAGAGCTCTGTCTGTCAGGATGACCCAGAGTACTGTCTGTCAGGATGACCCAGAGCTCTGTCTGTCAGGATGAATCCAAATGTCCACCCTCTGGACCTGCAGACTGAGCCCTCGCGGACTTCAGTTGTACGTAGTGTGACGTATTTACTGTCATCACGTAAAGTCTGCGAGGGCAGAGACTGCAGCAGCTGATAGACAGCCCTCAAGACTGTTTTACTCGTTGCCGTGGAAACGTTCAACTGTCCCTGCTGTCATATTCATATGTGTCATACACGTTGATTAACAGAGCTGAACTCATCTGTTCCTGCAGATAACAAGATAAACATCCCATGTAGAGTCTTTTTGTGACTAAAATATATTAATGCATCTCTGTGTAACATATATAACATTTAACACATAACAAGGTAAAAATCAAACTGAATCTGGAAGAAACACAAGGAACACACATGTAAACACACACACAAACACACACACACACACACACACAAACACACGTCGCTGCTTTGATGAATGAATCTTATTATGATGTCACACACACACTCTGCTGTGTAAACAGTCTGTGTGTGTGTGTGTGTGTGTGTGTGTTCTGCTGTGAAGTTTCTGATTGTTTCTGTTGATTCAATTTCACAGTCCACATACACACACGCACACACACACACACACACACACACACACACAGAGGGAAGTATTTAAAGTGACAGAGACTCCTCAGTCTGTTCATGTTTCCTGTTATCATATCGTTACGTTAACATTTTTGATGATTTTTGTTTACCTTTTAAAGTTTTTGCCGATTTTTTTTTTTCTTAAAAATGTTTGGGGTTTTTCCGTTTAAAATTTTTGATGATTTCATTATTTTTCAAATTTATTTATTTATCTAAAGTTTTGGACGCTTTGTAAAGAAACGGTGAAACAGTGCCTCAAATCTGCCTGTGGAGGGTTTCACAGGCATGTTTTAAACATGTCTCTGTTATCACAGTCAGAAACTGTAACAACAGAAATTATCATTGGATTTTCACGTCTGACGGTCCTTGGACGCATCATGTGTGACGAAACCAAATATGATCTTAAAACAGTAATAATTAAATTCATTTTAATATTACTAAATGTTTGCATGACAAGAGTGAAAAAGTTTTGACTTTCAAACATCAAACAGTGAATTTTAAAATTCTATGTTGGAGGGTCACGTCAGCTCAGGACAAAATATTTGGACAAACAATCGTTTATTGCAACTGTTGATTAATTTTCTGTCAGCTGTTGATTCTTCTCTGTTGTTGATCTCAGCACAGGCATTTATTTTAAATTAATCTATTTAAGAATAATGCTGTGTTTCTCTTGTCGTTATTAAATCTTGAATGTTCAGACTCAGACTGACATCATGTCAGTGACATCATGTCAGCGACATCATGTCAGTGACATCATGTCAGCGACATCATGTCAGCGACATCATATCAGTGACATCATGTCACTGACTTCCTGTCTGCAGCTCAGTGTTTCCTGCAGACGTCTTTTTCTTATTAAAACACAGTGGTGTTTTCTCCAGAGCTGTCTGATGATACTGGAGGACGTGTTGGATATTAATCTAACCCTCCACGTTACAGCGCCACCTGCTGTTGTTCTCAGCTGTTTCATCTACAGTATAATGTCCTTTATATTTGAGCTGTGTGTGACTGTTGTTACCTTGAGCTGCAGAGTTCTCCTGCTGTTTGTTCTCCGGCTCGTTCTCAGGAATCACTGCGTCTAAAACACAGACATGTACTTTTACTGTGTACTTCTACACCTCAGAGTACTTTTACTGTGTACTTCTACACCTCAGAGTACTTTTACTGTGTACTTCTACACCTCAGAGTACTTTTACTGTGTACTTCTACATCTCAGAGTACTTTTACTGTGTACTTATATACCTCAGAGTACTTTTACTTCTACACCTCAGAGTACTTTTACTGTGTGCTTATATACCTCAGAGTACTTTTACTGTGAACTTCTACACCTCAGAGTACTTTTACTGTGTACTTATATACCTCAGAGTACTTTTACTGTGTACTTATATACCTCAGAGTACTTTTACTGTGTACTTCTACACCTCAGAGTACTTTTACTGTGTACTTATATACCTCAGAGTACTTTTACTGTGAACTTCTACACCTCAGAGTACTTTTACTGTGTACTTATATACCTCAGAGTACTTTTACTGTGTACTTATATACCTCAGAGTACTTTTACTGTGTACTTCTACACCTCAGAGTACTTTTACTTCTACACCTCAGAGTACTTTTATTGTGTACTTCTACACTTCAGAGTACTTTTACTGTGTACTTATATACCTCAGAGTACTTTTACTTCTACACCTCAGAGTACTTTTACTGTGTACTTATATACCTCAGAGTACTTTTACTGTGTACTTCTACACCTCAGAGTACTTTTACTGTGTACTTATATACCTCAGAGTACTTTTACTTCTACACCTCAGAGTACTTTTACTGTGTACTTCTACACCTCAGAGTACTTTTACTGTGTACTTATATACCTCAGAGTACTTTTACTGTGTACTTATATACCTCAGAGTACTTTTACTTCTACACCTCAGAGTACTTTTACTGTGTACTTCTACACTTCAGAGTACTTTTACTGTGTACTTATATACCTCAGAGTACTTTTACTTCTACACCTCAGAGTACTTTTACTGTGTACTTCTACACCTCAGACGTCAGGACAAAAGTTCAGATGCAGTTTTTCTGAAGTCTTTGGTCGAGTACAGAAATAAAAGAGTCAGAGGACTCACCTGTGTGTTTGAGCGCTCGCTCCACCTGCTCTCTCCTCCGTGACTCAAAGTCCAACGCCTCCTGTAACTTCCTCTTCGCCTTCTTCTCCTTCTTCAGCCTCCTCTGGATCGACACTGATGACCACACACCGTAATAACAAGACAGACCATAATAATAACTAGACGATGCAGTTCCTGCATATATTGTGTGTGAATGCTGAGAGCGGAAAAAACTGAACATTGCTGAAAATGAACTGAACTGTGACACTGTCGGAGCTGAAAGTTCATTTAAGAGAACTGAAAGAAAAAATGTTTTTTGTTAATAATCCTGCAGGAGGGAGAAACACAATATTTCAAAAAGTGGAAAATGTTGAAAAAAGAAACAAAAAATCTGAACAGTTTGATATTTGAACTGTTTCTGTAGAAATATTCACCTAAAAACATTCTGAGGGCGGAAGAGTAAAGATTTAGATGCTGAATCAGCGTTAATTATGTTTATTTAATTTAGTGTCTGTTACAATGAGTTACAGTCTAACCTGTCTCACCTCTGTAGCGACTTGTCTCACCTCATGTCTGTAGCGACCTGTCTCACCTCATGTCTGTAACGACCTGTCTCACCTCTGTAGCGACTTGTCTCACCTCATGTCTGTAGCGACCTGTCTCACCTCATGTCTGTAACGACCTGTCTCACCTCATGTCTGTAACGACCTGTCTCACCTCATGTCTGTAACGACCTGTCTCACCTCTGTAGCGACTTGTCTCACCTCATGTCTGTAGCGACCTGTCTCACCTCATGTCTGTAACGACCTGTCTCACCTCATGTCTGTAACGACCTGTCTCACCTCATGTCTGTAGTGACCTGTCTCACCTGTGCAGCGACCTGTCTCACCTCATGTCTGTAGTGACCTGTCTCACCTCATGCCTGTAGCGACCTGTCTCACCTGTGCAGCGACCTGTCTCACCTCATGCCTGTAGTGACCTGTCTCACCTGTGCAGCGACCTGTCTCACCTCATGTCTGCAGCGACCTGTCTCACCTCATGTCTGTAGTGACCTGTCTCACCTGTGCAGCGACCTGTCTCACCTCATGTCTGTAGTGACCTGTCTCACCTGTGCAGCGACCTGTCTCACCTCATGCCTGTAGCGACCTGTCTCACCTGTGCAGCGACCTGTCTCACCTCATGTCTGCAGCGACCTGTCTCACCTGTGCAGCGACCTGTCTCACCTCATGTCTGCAGCGACCTGTCTCACCTGTGCAGCGACCTGTCTCACCTCGTGTCTGCAGCTCGGAGCTCAGCTGTCTCTGGAGCGTCTGTCTTGCGTCTCGTTCCCGCTCCAGCTCCAGTTTTAACTCTTTCCTCTCCAGCTGGTTCTGTTTGTCCTGAGATCGAGCGCTCTCCACCGCCACCTTCAGGAGACCCTGAGGACACACAGACTGATGACTCACCGTGAGACGTCCTGATGGGACAAACCAATGGACTGGAGGTCCACCTAGACACTTGGAGTGCATTACAGACTGTACATTATTTATTTTATTTTTTATTTGTTTATTTCGCACCATTGCACAAGACAATAGAAAAACAAAACAAAAAGCTGACCATCACAAAATAAAGGTGCTGAGCAGAGGCAAGAGACCCAGATGGGCCTATATGGGGCCTCCACTCCTTAAATACAGTACATCACCAATTCAACACAAGAGCCTAAAGCAAAGTGAAAATAAAAAACATCCAAACAAATTTCATAACATAGAGATAACAATAATAATAATGATAATGATAATAATACTAACATTAATAATAATCAAAACAAATCAAGATAAAACAGCAAACACAAAATGACAGTAACAAAAAGCACAAAGTTATTCACCTAGCAACGTATATTTAAGCCTGGACTTCAGCAGTGGAGCAGAGGAACAGTTTTTAATCATAGAAGGTTTTGAATTCCATATTGTAGGACCTCTGAATCTTATACTGAACTGACCTAATGTTGTGCAGGAGAAATGACAATGAATATTTTTTGATTGCCTGGTAGGATATGAATGAATACTGGAATTTGGTATGAAAAAAATATGGAAAACAGCAGGAAAATAATCAACCTTTTGAATACAGTTAAACATAAAAATACATGTCTGATACACATTAATATCAAAAATTGATAATATCTTAAGTTGCCTAAAAAGAGGAGCAGATGGTTCAGTGTGAGTAGAAATAGTGGCAAGCCTTATGAATTACAGGAGCGATTCACTAAAGAAGAAATCATTCTAATTATGCCATAAGACTTCATAATTTTTTGCACACAAGCTCAATATGGCTTTTCCATGTAAGGCCTTCATCAACAACACCTAAAAATTTAGCATGAGAGACCTGTTTAATTTCAATGTCATTGATAAATAATTTAGAGTCTTGTTTTGAATTTTTTTATGTTTATGTGTATAATTGGATTTGTTGATGTTTAAGGAAAGCCTATTCATCTGAAACCATCTTGAGGTTTGTGCAAGTATAGTATTAGCATCTTTAATCAGGGAAGCGAAGTCAGAATGTGAAAAAACTATGTTTGTGTCATCAGCGAAAATAATGGGCAGAGCAGTATCAAACTGTACAGCAAAATCATTTATAAAAATCAAAAACAGAAGAGGCCCAAGAATTGAACCTTGTGGTACACCACAAGAAACCACAGTTCTATTGGAATTCATACCCTCTATACAAACACATTGCTGCCGATTGCTGAGATAATCTCTAAGCCAATGGATAACAATATCCTGAAAACCATAACGAACAAGTTTGGATATTAGGATACTACGATCAACTGTATCAAAGGCTTTTGATAAATCCATCATCATCTGTATGTCTCCATGTTATTGTCTCTGTGATACCATCCGTCTATTATCTCCTGTACATTATTGTCTCTACATTATCACCTCTACATTATTGTCTCCACATTACTGTCTCTACATTACTGTCTCTACATTATCGTCTCCACAATACTGTCTCTACATTATCATCTCGATGTTATTGTCTCTACATTATCGTCTCTGCATTATTGTCCCTACATTATCGTCTCCACAATACTGTCTCTACAATACTGTCTCTACATTATTGTCTCCACATTACTGTCTCTACATTATTGTCTCCACATTACTGTTTCTACATTATTGTCTCTGCATTATTGTCTCCACAATACCGTATCTACATTATCATCTCGGTGTTATTGTCTCTACATTATCGTCTCTACATTATTGTCTCCACAATACCGTATCTACATTATCATCTCGGTGTTATTGTCTCTACATTATCGTCTCTACATTATTGTCTCCACAATACCGTATCTACATTATCATCTCAGTGTTGTCTCTACATTATCGTCTCTACATTATTGTCTCCACAATACCGTATCTACATTATCATCTCAGTGTTATTGTCTCTACATTATCGTCTCTACATTATTGTCTCCACAATACCGTATCTACATTATCATCTCAGTGTTATTGTCTCTACATTATCGTCTCTACATTATTGTCTCCACAATACCGTATCTACATTATCATCTCAGTGTTATTGTCTCTACATTATCGTCTCTACATTAGTGTCTCTACATTATCGTCCCCACAATACTGTCTCCACATTATTGTCTCCACAATACCATCGCTACATTATTGTCTCAACATTGTTGTCTCTGTTATTGTCTCTACATTATTGTCTCTACATCTCTACACTCTCTGTGTTATTTCAGGTAGTTCTGTCACCTGTATGTTGGTCAGCAGTGTCTCCATGGACGACAGACCTTCAGCCAACAGGAATGGAGTGAAGGCAGGGTTTGCATTGTTGACAGACAGCGGCTGAGAGGTGAGAGGCAGCCTTTCATTGGTCGGTTTGGGGAGGGGGAGGGGCAACATGCTGTCATCTGCAGGTAGAAACAAAGTAAACACACGTTTGTTGTTGACGTGTTTTAGTTTCAGCTAATCAACAAACAGCATCCTGAATATTTAAAGACGTTTTATTAAAGGTGGAGAAGAACTTCCTGTTTTATTCAAGATCTGTGTGTATGTGTGTGTGTATTATCATATGTTTTGTATCTTTGTGAGGACCAGTGTGGGTGTTAGACCTGCGTAGTGAGGACATCTGAGAATACATCACCTCGGCCAGAGTCCTCACAAAGACACAGGCAAAATCCTGTAACACACACAGTATCTGAGTCGTGGATCAACCGTCTGTTGTCTCTGGCCTGTTGGTCTGTCCGTCCATCATCACATCGGACGTTTAAAACTGATGTCTGAGCTGCAGCGTTCCACAGATTCATCACACACAGGTGTGTCAATCTGATCAAAGACTTTGTGTTACCTCACTGTGACATCACTCCTCCATCCTCCAATCAGAAGTCAGATCAGTGGATGATGAGGAGTGATCACAGAGGAGGTGTGAAGAGATGTGACGCAGACAGAGTCACTGTTTGTTCATGAATAACAGACATGTTTGTGTTTGTGTCCCCTCAGTCCGTCTCTTACCGTTGTCCCTCACAACCTTCTTAAAGTTGTTTTCTTGCTCTGCGACGTCTCCATCTGTCGATGACATCACACACAGGATACAGGATCAGGAAGCAGGAAGCAGCTCTCCGACTGCTGAGTCATGTTTGTTTGTTTATACACTGAACAAAAATATAAACGCAACACTTTTGTTTTTGCTCCCATTTTTAATGAGCTGAACTCAAAGATCTAAAACATTTTCTATACACACAAAAGACCATTTCTCACAAATATTGTTCACAAATCTGTCTAAATCTGTGTTAGTGAGCACTTCTCCTTTGCCGAGATAATCCATCCCACCTCACAGGTGTGGCATATCAAGATGCTGATTAGACAGCATGAATATTGCACAGGTGTGCCTTAGGCTGGCCACAATAAAAGGCCACTCTGAAATGTGCAGTTTTGCTTTATTGGGGGGGTCAGAAAACCAGTCAGTATCTGGTATGACCACCATTTGCCTCACGCAGTGCAACACATCTCCTTCGCATAGAGTTGATCAGGTTGTTGATTGTGGCCTGTGGAATGTTGGTCCACTCCTCTTCAATGGCTGTGCCAAGTTGCTGGATATTGGCAGGAACTGGAACACGCTGTCGTATACGCCGATCCAGAGCATCCCAAACATGCTCAATGGGTGACATGTCCGGTGAGTATGCTGGCCATGCAAGAACTGGGATGTTTTCAGCTTCCAGGAATTGTGTACAGACCCTTGCAACATGGGACCGTGCATTATCATGCTGCAACATGAGGTGATGGTCGTGGATGAATGGCACAACAATGGGCCTCAGGATCTCGTCACGGTATCTCTGTGCATTCAAAATGCCATCAATAAAATGCACCTGTGTTCGTTGTCCATAACATACGCCTGCCCATGCCATAACCCCACCGCCACCATGGGCCACTCGATCCACAATGTTGACATCAGCAAACCGCTCACCCACACGACGCCACACACGCTGTCTGCCATCTGCCCTGAACAGTGAAAACCGGGATTCATCCGTGAAGAGAACACCTCTCCAACGTGCCAGACGCCATCGAATGTGAGCATTTGCCCACTCAAGTCGGTTACGATGACGAACTGCAGTCAGGTCGAGACCCCGATGTGGACGACGAGCATGCAGATGAGCTTCCCTGAGACGGTTTCTGACAGTTTGTGCAGAAATTCTTTGGTTATGCAAACCGATTGTTGCAGCAGCTGTCCGGGTGGCTGGTCTCAGACGATCTTGGAGGTGAACATGCTGGATGTGGAGGTCCTGGGCTGGTGTGGTTACACGTGGTCTGCGGTTGTGAGGCCAGTTGGATGTACTGCCAAATTGTCTGAAATGCCTTTGGAGACGGCTTATGGTAGAGAAATGAACATTAAATTCACGGGCAACAGCTCTGGTGGACATTCCTGCAGTCAGCATGCCAATTGCACGCTCCCTCACAACTTGCGACATCTGTGGCATTGTGCTGTGTGATAAAACTGAACATTTCAGAGTGGCCTTTTATTGTGGCCAGCCTAAGGCACACCTGTGCAATAATCAAGCTGTCTAATCAGCATCTTGATATGCCACACCTGTGAGGTGGGATGGATTATCTCGGCAAAGGAGAAGTGCTCACTAACACAGATTTAGACAGATTTGTGAACAATATTTGAGGGAAATGGTCTTTTGTGTGTATAGAACATGTTTTAGATCTTTGAGTTCAGCTCATGAAATATGGGAGCAAAAACAAAAGTGTTGCGTTTATATTTTTGTTCAGTGTATCTACAGAACATGAACGTGTGTGTGTGTGTGTGTGTGTGTGTGTGTGTGTGTGTGTGTGTGTGTGCGTGTGCTGACCGAGCTCCGGTGTGTGTGCTGGAGGAGGAGGTGTTAATGAGGAGGATGAAGATGCTCTGGAAGGTGACTGGCTGGTTGGGTCTTGGGGGCAGAGCTCATCATCACTGGGGGAGAGACAGGGGGAGGGGCTTCCTGGAGGAGACTCCTGAACACAGAGAAGAGATGGTTCGCATTAGAGCTGTTAGCATTAGCGCTGTTGGCATTAGCAATGTTAGCATTACCATTCTTTTTGTTAGCATGTGTTAGGTTAGCGGTGACAGCAGCTGTTTTTCATGACTATCTTTCTGTTGTTTAAGTGCAAAAGGCATTAGCACTGTTAGCATTAGTGTTGTTATTATTAGCAGTTTTTAATTTTTCTTTACCAGTAGAATTTGTGCTGAATTGTTAGAATAGGCAGTAGTACACTTAGCACCGCTAACACTGGAGCTATTAGCATTAGCACTGTTAGCAGTAGCAGTAATTGATGTTAGTGGTAGCACTGTTAAAATTAGGGCTGTTAATATTAATGCTGTTAGCACAGTTGGCAATACAACTTTTAGAAACAACTTTGTTAGCAATTACAATATTAGCATTAGCACTGCTACCCTTAGCAGTGTTAGCCACAACACCATCTGGGTCAGTGATGTTATAATTAGCCTTGTTAGCATTCTTAATGTTAGCATTAGCCCTGTTAGCATTCTCAGTGTTAGCATTAGCACTAGCATTGTTAGCTTGCACTCACCTTGCTCTCCTCTATCTGAACATGTGACACAGCGGCCATGTTTGCCAAACTGCCCAGCTGACTCATCTGGTTCATCGCCATGGCGACGCTGGCAGGGGGCAGACCCACAGGGAGGAGGGGGTGTGGCATGACCATAAAGGGGAAGTCTGACAGACCTGAGGAGGCGGAGTCACAAAGAAACGTGGATGACAGGAAATAATTTGGTACTACAATGCTAAGCTAACGGTAAAGGAGCCACTCAGTCATCCAATCAGAGCAGAGCTGGGACTTACGGTTTGCCAATAGCGAGCTGTGCTGCTGCAGAGTGTTGAGGTGTAGAGACGCCGAACCAGGAGGAGGGGCTACAGTTGAAGAGAGAGGAGACAGGAGGCGCTGCTCTTTCTCCCAGGATCCTTCACTGCCTCCTACAGGCCGGAGATGGTAATGAGGGGACAGAAGGAGACAAGGAGAGGAGAAAAGGAGACATAACTGAGTTTTGAGCCCTTTGAGTTTCAGAGACAGATGATGATGTCATGATAATGATGTCACGATGGTCATGATGTCACAACGTACTTGTGTCATCGTTGTCTGACTCGGCTCCATTGTGCTGTTTGCTCTGATCACTGTTGCCATGGAAACCCATCATCATCCTCATTTTCTGCAGCTTCAGGGCCTCTGCCATCGCCGCCGCCGTCAGACCTGCAAAGATGAGACACGTCAGAATCCAACGAGACACCTGAGACAGGTGTGATGTTTGAATGATGAAGGATGAAGGACACAAAGTCTGATCACAGGTTAGATACCTGAGTGACACTCTGAATGTAATCAGCGTGATGTTGGTGGGCGGGGCTTAGCTGGAGGCAAAACAGTTCTCCACAGACATTAGCTAGCGCTAGCTAACAAGTTGTGTTGTCTTGTTTTAGACGATGGAGGAAGATGATGTGAGTGGTGCGTTCAGAAACACTCATTGTGAGTGTGGGAGCGCACTCTGACACAAACTGGAGCGTTGATAAATTGGGAGCGCTGTCTGAATGTAGCGTTGGGTTATCCAGAGCAGCGCACTCTCAGAGTGGCAGAGCGCACTCTGGACACTGTGTCTGTGGAGACGGAGCAGCAGAGCGCCGAGCGGAGTGAATGTGTGATTAACTTAACCGTTGGTTCATTCATGTAGAAATATAACGCTGCGTTTCTTCCACCAACAGGGCTCTCATTTTAGTGTAGAGCGTCAGACTGAATTTACCAACGCACCATGTCAGGTCACTCACTCTCCGGGACCGCCAGTGTTACTTGAATAAGTAAACACTGACCAACGGGACCAGACTGGCCGACCCGTATGCTCTCACTCAGTGGATGGATGATGTCACAGGAAGCCAATCTTACAAAGGAGGACCACACTTGTTTGTTTTGCTATGGAAGCTAACGTTAGCTAATGTGCTAAAAAGTTAGCGTTGCAGAGAAATCCAATCTTCCTCTTAATCCCTCCCCAGTTTCTGATGAGGTGGACATGATAACCCTTAATACACATAACCTTATTCATCCCTACAACAGGAAATACTTTTTCCCTAACCTGATATGAAGTGTGCGCTGCACATGTGAGCATTTTTGATGATGGCCTCCGTCCAGTCCTTTGGTCTTATCACATTTAACCATAGTTGTCTTTGTTTTTGTTGACGGGCAGTGGCGGCTGGTTTTGAGCCATGACTCCTTCTATTCTGGCTCCCAATAACACAACAAGACAAACACATTTTAACACTCCTATGGAGCCTACAGCCCTGTGGGGGAGAGGCAGCTGCACCTCCAGCTGATAACATGATGTCATCGTGACATCATTGTGATGTCAGCACTAACAGGGTCTATTAAAACGTACATTGTCAGCAACATCTGAGATATCTGCAGTTTAATTAATGACATCAGCTCCGTTTGAGCTTCAGCGACGTCTGGACACGAATAAAGGTCAGTGTTTCTATGTTTTTATCTTTACAGAGGAAGATGAAGGAGAGAATTTCTATCTTTTAAAGATGAAGGTAAAAAGGAGATGAAGGTTGTTTAATTGTTTAGCAGCAGAAGTTGGTGACTGATCAATAATGAACGTCTTTGTCTTTAGATGAGAAAGATGAAGGTGAAATGATGAAGATGAAGGTAAGTGTTTTTGTCTTTCACAGATGAAGGTGAAGATGAAGGTGAAATGATAAAGATGAAGATATATGTTATAAGGTGTGTAGCAGCAGCAGAGGTTGGCATCTGATCTGACTGATCAATAATCAATAATTAATGACGCCGTCAGCCTCAGAGTCTCCAGTGACTGTCTCTGTCTCCCTGCAGCCACTTGGCCCAATTAATTAATTTCCTCCTCTAATTAATTCAGTCAGTATCAACAGGGGACTCGGCTAACCATCGGACAGCGACCCCCCCCCCCCCGCACGCCGCGGGCTGATGAGCGACAACACAAAGTGTTTCTCTTTTTGTTCTCGTGTTTGGCTTCAGGACGTTCTGAATCTGGAACGCTTAATGTCAGGAGACGTTTCCTCTGTTTCATCTCTGAGTGTCCACCACACGTTACAGTCGTTAGCTTAGCATAAAGAGCTAACTGTGCTAACTGTGAGTGTGGCTCTGTGAAACAATCAGCCATCACTTTGTTCTTTGAGTCCGACACTGACACCATCTGACTTCAGTCCTGGTGTTCACAGCGTCCGACTGTCTGTGCACATAATGAAGGTTTTTATTTTACAAAGCTCAGCGACACGTTAACAGGATTAAACAGGTTGAATATTCGCACACTGTGAAGTCGACTGAACCCTTTAATATAACCCTTCACCAGCAGAGCATCTGTCCGTCACGTTAAACTGCTGCAGGAACCTTTTTCTCACTGAAGCAGGAAGTGTTTCACTGACCTGATCAGAAACTACAGAATGACATCACTGATCAAATATAAATAAAACACAACATATTTTTCTCACAGCAGAGTCTACCAGAGAAACACCACCTGGAAACAGGAAACGCATCACTTAGCGATGTAATAAACACACTGACATGTCACTTTGATGAATTTGTCTTGTTTCCTGTTGAAATTGTTTCTGCTGTCGCTGAACGAAAACAGACGCTCTGAGATTCTGTCGCTGTTTCTGTGGATTAATTTCTGGACCTACACAAAAAGAAAACATGTTTGTTTCATACATGATGTTTAAACTTGGACCTGAATGTTAAAGAACACAAATCAGTTTGACGTCAGCTCAGAGACAAAAAACACAAAACTACAAACTGATCAATGAAAAATATGAAGAGACGATGAGACGGCTCCGAGTGTGACGGGATCTACTGTACATCAGGAATAAAAGCAAACCTGAGAGTGGAGTCAGAATTCTGAATGAAGACGCTCCGTCTGCTCACACCAACTGAACTCAAGGATTACTGATCAGTTATTGATCAGTTGTTGATCAGTTCCTTGGTCTGAAGGCTGGAACCTGTTTCTGTACTTGGACGTTGTTCAGAGACGTTTTTCTTTCTTGATTATTTTTTAGACTTTTATCTCGAGATGCACCAGCTGTGAAATTCTGGGGCAATACGGATGTTTTTGTTTTTTATTTTTGTTTTGTTGTCATGTTTCCACAGCGCAGACAGCCGTGGATGGAGGCTTCATTATTTCAGCTCCCCGCTGATCTGCGTCCAATCAGCTGACGCCTCTTTCAGGAAATAAAAATGAATCCCGTAGATAATTTCTCATCTTCACTTCATGAATCAGTCGTACTTTGTCCAATCCGGCGCTCTCCCATGCAGCGACAGAAATGACACAGGATGTCTGACAAAAGTTCAGCTCACAGCAGCAGCGCTGCGTCGCTCGCCGTTATTCAGGACGCGTCTTCTGATGGCTTCACATCGAAATGTTGTCATGTTGGTGTAGTTTCAGTTTTCTAACCACATCTTCTCTCCTCGCTCAAAAACACGTGAAACAAAGAAACACAGCATGTGTCGCTCAGCCCCTCCCATCTCCTGACATGTGACCTCCTTCATGTTGTCGACAGCGGCCTCGACTCTGCCGGACACCAGCGACTCCATCTCCACTGTGTTTACAGTGAACATATTCTTTATATTTTTCATATTACTATTATTATTGTTATTTGCATTCAGATTTCATATTTAACTGTTTATAGTATTTCCTTTTTATTCGCATGCTTCTAATTACTCTACATTTTTTATAGATTTTATATTCTTTGTTATGCACCAAAACACCAAGCCAAATTCCTTTATGTGAAAACCTACCTGGGGCCTGTATCAGGAAGCAGGATTAATGTCTTAGCGAGGTAACTTTAGGGTTAACTCTGGGTTTTCGGTCTCACGAAGCCGGTTCAGTTCTTATCGGGGTAGATCACCATGGTAACTTACTCTGAACGGCTATCCTGCTCCGGAGCAGGGTAAGTTCAGGGTTGAATCTGATCCTATAAAAAGCACCACCCACTGGCCAATCAGCTGTTGATGGCTGACAGAAATGCAGCCCAGTCATGACGGGAAGTTTAATTCATTTGATTGATTTTGATTTGAAAGTTTATTTTGAACATTAAAAAAGAAAAGAAAGCAACAACAACAGACAATGAAAAGATTGTTCAAAAAGGAGTGGAAAGAAGTGGAACTTTCATCCCACCCCTTCATAAGAAAGAAACTGATCATTTGCAGACACTTAATAGCACCATTAATTAGTGCCAACATTTTGTTTTGTTGGAGGAAATGATCCCTGTTAAAGATAATGGGCCTAATTGACAGCTTTGCTGCTGGAAATGTGGAAAGTAGCCTATCATGTCTACACTTCATGGTGTTTGAGGGATTTTGTTTTTTAAAGAGGGACACTAGCTATATTTTTGTGTAGCTGTTAATTTCTAACACAGCTCAATATCAGGATGATTTTATTCAGACTATCAATTTGGTGTTGATATGATTTAATTGTGGCGTCAGCTTTAAGCTTTATTGTAGCATATATAACGTTATGACAAAGAAGACCAATTTATCAGACGCAATGATGTTAGACGATAATTGTAATACACGCAATTCATCTGCGCAGCATTGATTTCATGGGATTCAAGGGTGTGATCAGTGTCAGATGTACAGGTACAGGTACTGTAGCTACTTGAACCAGTGATGAGTCATTTAACCTACACATCATTTTATTTGCTGCCTTGTTTTGTCTTGATTTTTCCCTCTCTCCTCCTCTATTTCTTCTTTCCTCACCCGTCTTTTTTTTCTTCTCTATCATGTGATTTCATTGATGTTTTGACAGGGGAATTTCTTTGATAAGCTTTTAGTGGCTTCTAACGTCTCCGGCACTTTTCTTTTTTTAATCTTGTAAATGTTATACTGTCTGTTTTTAACATTATGTGCAAATAAACTAATCTAAACTAAAACTAAACATTATTCATCCCGTTATGCGTTGCCACGCATGTTTCCTCCTCCTGCAGCTGCCACGGTGTTGGCCTTTTCTCTAATGTTGCTTTTCTCCTCATATTTTAGTAGAATTAATCTCTGATCCTCACGAGAAATACTTTTTTTCTCCCTCACATACGGCGCTCTGTGAGGACGCTCAGTGACGCTCAGTGACGCTGCGCTTCTCTCATGATTGTGATTGGTCCGCTGCGTGCGCGTTCACAGCTCTTGATAAAGCAACCCTGGGTTGAGTTACCGAGTTGATATCCAGCGTCGTGATAACGATTATCCTGATTGCCATTGTTAGGGTTAGTCAACCCAGGATAGGTCTGGGTAACCCAGGAAAGGTTGATCTCGTGTCGTGATACAGGCTCCTGGTAATAAAACCGATTCTGATCACTCTGTTTATAAACATGTTCTGTTGGTCACGTTGTCATGGTGCTGATTATTAAAGATGCAGCACGGTGACGTCATGACGAACGCTGGTTCAGCCGGTTTACATTAAATCAAATTGCTTAATTTAATTTAAACTGCTTTAAGCTCGTACACCAGACCATACCGGACCAGACCAGACCAGATCCGACCGGACCAGACCGGACTGGATCAGACCAGACTACACCAGACCAGACTACACCAGAATGGAACGGACCAGACCAGACTGGACTACATCAAACCAGACCAGACCAGATCAGACCAGACCAGACCAAACCAAACCGGATGGGACCAGACCAGACACCAAACCATACCATACCATGTCATATCATATCATATCATATCATATCATATCATATCATAAATCAAACCAAACTAAACTGGATCGGACCAAACTGGACCAGACCGGACCAGACCAGAACAGACCAGACGGTACCGTACCATACCGTACCGTACCAGACCAGACCAGACCAAACCGGATCGGACCAGACCAGACCATACCATACCATACCAGACCAGACCAACCCGGAACGGACCAGACCAGACCAGACCATACCATACCAGACCAGACCAAACCGGACCAGAGCAGACCAGACTGGACTGGACCAGACCAGACCGGACCAAAAGAGATCAGATCAGACAAGACCAGACCAGACCAAACTGGACCAAACCAGACCAGATCAGTCCTGACCAGACCAGACCAAACCAGATTGGATCGGACCAGACCAGACCAGACCAGACCAGACCGTACTGTACCGTACCGTACCAGACTGGATCAGACCAGACCAAACCGGATCGGACCAGACTAAACCATACCATACCATACCAAACCGGATCAGATCGGACCGGACCAGACCAGACCAGATCAGACCAGAGCAGACCAGACTGGACCAGACCAGACCAGACTGGACCAGACCAGACCAGACCAGACAAGACCAGACCGGACCAAACCAGACCAGATCAGTCCTGACCAGACCAGACCAAACCGGATCGCATCGGACCAGACAGATCAGACCAGACCAGACCAGACCGGACCGGATCAGACCATACCAGACTGGACCAGACCAGACCAGATCGGACCGGACCGGACCGGACCAGACCAGACCAGACCAAACCAGATCAGACCGGACAAGACCAGACCAGACCAGACCAAACCAGATCAGACCGGACAAGACCAGATCAGACCATACCAGAATTGACTGTACCATACCAGACCAGACTACACCAGACCAAATCAGACCAGAATGGACTGATCCAGACCAGACCAGACCGGGCTGGAAAGGATCAGACCGGCAAAACTAGAAACCAACCCATCTCTACTGTTCACAGTGTGACATCATCATTGAAACAACAGGCTGCGTCCTCTGAAGTGTCCACTCTGAGTTTACTGCGTCCTGGAGAAAATCTCTGTTTTTGGTCGTCAACAGGACGCCGTTCATCTGGACTCCTGTTTTTTCGCACAACAGTGAAACATCTGACGCTGTCATCAGTGATGTCAGCAGATTTACTGATCAGTCAATGAGGAGAAAATCAGCTGATACCAACATATGTCCAGTAAATCAGAGCGTCCGTACTTTCTTCATTTTAATGTTTTTTTTAAGGACATGAATCAACCAATCAGCTGCGAGACAGACGGAGACATTTAACAACATACTGCACATTCATATTTAACATCTCTCACAGAGACGCCGTCCACTTTGTCTTTACTTTATACTGAACCTTTACATTTTAATCAACTCTGTGTGTGTGCGTGCGTGTGCGTGTGCAGAGTTAATCATTTTCTTGTTCCTTTGATCTCTGTGTCTCTGACCTCGGTCAAGAACTGTGGCAGTTTGAGTATTTTTAATAAAGACCTGTGTGTGTTAGCGTGTGTGCGTGTGTTAGTGTGTGTGTGTGTGTGTGTGCGCGTGTGCGTGTGTGTGTGCGTGTGTGTTAGCGTGTGTGTGTTAGTGTGTGTGTTTTCATTAAGCCGTCAGAGCTGTCAGGAGGTGACGGAGATGAGAGTGTTGGTATTAGCTCCGTCCTCTGTTGGATTAAAACTTTGTGTGAAGAGACGTCAGTGCTCTCAACTGTTTCCATGGTCTTCATCGGAGGACACTCAGCCGGAGTCACATGACCCATCACGAGACCTGCTCAGGTACTGTCCTCTACCTGCTCAGGTACTCTGTCCTCTACCTGCTCGGGTATCCTGTCCTCTACCTGCTCGGGTACACTGTCCTCTACCTGCTCAGGTACTCTGTCCTCTACCTGCTCGGGTATCCTGTCCTCTACCTGCTCGGGTACACTGTCCTCTACCTGCTCAGGTACACTGTCCTCTACCTGCTCAGGTACACTGTCCTCTACCTGCTCAGGTACTCTGTCCTCTACCTGCTCAGGTACACTGTCCTCTACCTGCTCAGGTACTCTGTCCTCTACCTGCTCAGGTACTCTGTCCTCTACCTGCTCAGGTACTCTGTCCTCTACCTGCTCAGGTACTCTGTCCTCTACCTGCTCGGGTATTCTGTCCTCTACCTGCTCGGGTACTCTGTACTCTACCTGCTCAGGTACACTGTCCTCTACCTGCTCAGGTACACTGTCCTCTACCTGCTCAGGTACACTGTCCTCTACCTGCGCGGGTACTCTGTACTCTACCTGCTCAGGTACTCTGTACTCTACCTGCTCAGGTACACTGTCCTCTACTTGCTCAGGTACTCTGTACTCTACCTGCTCAGGTACTCTGTCCTCTACCTGCTCAGGTACACTGTCCTCTACCTGCTCGGGTACTCTGTCCTCTACCTGCTCAGGTACTCTGTCCTCTACCTGCTCGGGTACTCTGTCCTCTACCTGCTCGGGTACTCTGTCCTCTACCTGCTCGGGTACTCTGTACTCTACCTGCTCGGGTACTCTGTCCTCTACCTGCTCAGGTACTCTGTACTCTACCTGCTCGGGTACTCTGTCCTCTACCCGCTCAGGTACTCTGTACTCTACCTGCTCAGCAGGTACTCTGTCCTCTACCTGCTCAGGTACTCTGTACTCTACCTGCTCGGGTACTCTGTCCTCTACCCGCTCGGGTACTCTGTCCTCTACCCGCTCAGGTACTATGTACTCTACCTGCTCAGGTACTCTGTCCTCTACCTGCTCAGGTACACTGTCCTCTACCTGCTCAGGTACTCTGTCCTCTACCTGCTCAGGTACTCTGTACTCTACCTGCTCAGGTACTCTGTCCTCTACCTGCTCAGGTACACTGTACTCTACCTGCTCGGGTACACTGTCCTCTACCTGCTCGGGTACTCTGTCCTCTACCTGCTCAGGTATTCTGTCCTCTACCTGCTCAGGTACACTGTCCTCTACCTGCTCAGGTACTCTGTCCTCTACCTGCTCGGGTACACTGTCCTCAACCTGCTCAGGTACACTGTCCTCTACCTGCTCGGGTACTCTGTCCTCTACCTGCTCAGGTACACTGTCCTCTACCTGCTCAGGTACTCTGTCCTCTACCTGCTCGGGTACTCTGTCCTCTACCTGCTCGAGTACTCTGTACTCTACCTGCTCAGGTACACTGTCCTCTACCTGCTCGGGTACACTGTCCTCTACCTGCTCGGGTACTCTGTCCTCTACCTGCTCAGGTACACTGTCCTCTACCTGCTCAGGTACTCTGTCCTCTACCTGCTCGGGTACTCTGTCCTCTACCTGCTCGGGTACTCTGTCCTCTACCTGCTCGGGTACTCTGTCCTCTACCTGCTCAGGTACACTGTCCTCTACCTTCTCATGTACTCTGTCCTCTACCTGCTCGGGTACCCTGTCCTCTACCTGCTCGGGTACTCTGTCCTCTACCTGCTCAGGTACTCTGTACTCTACCTGCTCGGGTACTCTGTCCTCTACCTGCTCGGGTACTCTGTCCTCTACCTGCTCAGGTACTCTGTACTCTACCTGCTCAGGTACTCTGTCCTCTACCTGCTCAGGTACTCTGTCCTCTACCTGCTCAGGTACTCTGTCCTCTACCTGCTCAGGTACACTGTACTCTACCTGCTCATGTACTCTGTCCTCTACCTGCTCGGGTACTCTGTACTCTACCTGCTCATGTACTCTGTCCTCTACCTGCTCAGGTACACTGTACTCTACCTGCTCATGTACTCTGTCCTCTACCTGCTCGGGTACTCTGTACTCTACCTGCTCAGGTACTCTGTCCTCTACCTGCTCAGGTACTCTGTACTCTACCTGCTCGGGTACTCTGTCCTCTACCTGCTCGGGTACTCTGTACTCTACCTGCTCGGGTACTCTGTCCTCTACCTGCTCAGGTACACTGTCCTCTACCTGCTCAGGTACACTGTCCTCTACCTGCTCAGGTACCCTGTCCTCTACCTGCGCGGGTACTCTGTACTCTACCTGCTCAGGTACACTGTCCTCTACCTTCTCATGTACTCTGTCCTCTACCTGCTCAGGTACTCTGTACTCTACCTGCTCATGTACTGTCCTCTACCTGCTCAGGTACACTGTCCTCTACCTGCTCATGTACTCTGTACTCTGTACTCTACCTGCTCAGGTACTCTGTACTCTACCTGCTCAGGTACTCTGTCCTCTACCTGCTCGGGTACTCTGTCCTCTACCCGCTCGGGTACTCTGTACTCTACCCGCTCAGGTACTCTGTACTCTACCTGCTCGGGTACTCTGTACTCTGTACTCTACCTGCTCAGGTACTCTGTACTCTACCTGCTCAGGTACTCTGTCCTCTACCTGCTCAGGTACTCTGTCCTCTACCCGCTCAGGTACTCTGTACTCTACCTGCTCAGGTACTCTGTCCTCTACCTGCTCAGGTACTCTGTACTCTGTACTCTACCTGCTCAGGTACTCTGTACTCTGTACTCTACCTGCTCAGGTACTCTGTACTCTACCTGCTCGGGTACTCTGTCCTCTACCCGCTCGGGTACTCTGTCCTCTACCCGCTCAGGTACTATGTACTCTACCTGCTCAGGTACCCTGTCCTCTACCCGCTCAGGTACTCTGTCCTCTACCTGCTCAGGTACTCTGTACTCTACCTGCTCAGGTGTCCTGTCCTCTACCCGCTCAGGTACTCTGTCCTCTACTTGCTCAGGTACACTGTCCTCTACCTGCTCAGGTACTCTGTACTCTACCTGCTCAGGTATCCTGTCCTCTACCTGCTCAGGTACTCTGTCCTCTACCTGCTCAGGTACTCTGTACTCTACCTGCTCAGGTACTCTGTACTCTACCTGCTCAGGTACTCTGTCCTCTACCTGCTCAGGTACCCTGTCCTCTTCCTGCTCAGGTACACTGTCCTCTACCTGCTCGGGTACTCTGTCCTCTACCTGCTCAGGTACTCTGTACTCTACCTGCTCAGGTACTCTGTCCTCTACCTGCTCAGGTACACTGTCCTCTACCTGCTCAGGTACCCTGTCCTCTACCTGCTCAGGTATCCTGTCCTCTACCTGCTCAGGTACTCTGTACTCTACCTGCTCAGGTATTCTGTCCTCTACCTGCTCAGGTACACTGTCCTCTACCTGTTCAGGTACTGTGTCCTCTACCTGCTCAGGTACTCTGTCCTCTACCTGCTCAGGTACACTGTCCTCTACCTGCTCGAGTACTCTGTACTCTACCTGCTCAGGTATTCTGTCCTCTACCTGCTCAGGTACACTGTCCTCTACCTGTTCAGGTACTGTGTCCTCTACCTGCTCAGGTATCCTGTCCTCTACCTTCTCAGGTACTCTGTACTCTACCTGCTCAGGTACACTGTCCTCTACCTGCTCAGGTATCCTGTCCTCTACCTGCTCAGGTATCCTGTCCTCTACCTGCTCAGGTACACTGTCCTCTACCTGCTCAGGTACTCTGTCCTCTACCTGCTCAGGTACACTGTCCTCTACCTGCTCAGGTACCCTGTCCTCTACCTGCTCAGGTATCCTGTCCTCTACCTGCTCAGGTACACTGTTCTCTACCTGCTCAGGTACTCTGTCCTCTACCTGCTCAGGTACACTGTACTCTACCTGCTCAGGTACACTGTACTCTACCTGCTCAGGTACCCTGTCCTCTACCTGCTCAGGTATCCTGTCCTCTACCTGCTCAGGTACACTGTCCTCTACCTGCTCAGGTACTCTGTCCTCTACCTGCTCAGGTACTCTGTCCTCTACCTGCTCAGGTACCCTGTCCTCTACCTGCTCAGGTATCCTGTCCTCTACCTGCTCAGGTACACTGTCCTCTACCTGCTCAGGTACTCTGTAGTCTACCTGCTCAGGTACACTGTCCTCTACCTGCTCAGGTACTCTGTACTCTACCTGCTCAGGTACTCTGTACTCTACCTGCTCAGGTACTCTGTACTCTACCTGCTCAGGTACACTGTCCTCTACCTGCTCAGGTACTCTGTCCTCTACCTGCTCAGGTACTCTGTACTCTACCTGCTCAGGTACACTGTCCTCTACCTGCTCAGGTACTCTGTCCTCTACCTGCTCAGGTACTCTGTCCTCTACCTGCTCAGGTACTCTGTCCTCTACCTGCTCAGGTACTCTGTACTCTACCTGCTCAGGTACTCTGTACTCTACCTGCTCAGGTACGCTGTCCTCTACCTGATTATTGGACTGATATTTATCAGGTGACACAAACACAGAGACTTGTGATGACTTATTATGTTGATCTGAGTATAAACAGATGACCAATCATGATCCAATCAGAGCGAGGCCCGACTGTGATGTTACTCACTTTTCATCTTCATCCACTGACAAACACTCGTCTGTAAAATCTTAAGCTGATTTTCTTTTACAGCTTTTTCAACACAAGATTAAAAAAAGTCTTGACACGTGTTGCCCCGGGCAACACACACACACACACACACCCACACACACAGTGCTCGGGGTGAAACTCAATCTGTCAGTCATTTTGACATCTGCTAATTAAGCGTGCTAATTATAGCTCTAATCACACACACACACACACACACACACACACACACACACACGCACACACACACACACACACACTCTGCTGAGCTGTGTTCAGACGTGTTACCGTGGTGACAGTCAGACCCTCCTCCTCCCCACCAGCTGATGTAAAACACATTAAAGCATCTTCATCAGGATCTGTGTGCTGTTAAATGTCTCTGTCTGATCTTCAACCTGCAGACACTTCCTGTGCTGAGAGACACTTCCTGTCTGGTTCCTTCACAGGAAACGCTCCACCTCAGAACCTCCGACCACCACACACTGACGCTCATGTCACACCTTCATCTCCTGGTCAAAGCGTCAGTCTTCAGTCTGCTCAGCAGCTGACTGTGGGAATGAAGACGACATTGTGCTGCCTCACCTGGTCAGGTAATGGAGGACTGTGAGAGTCCTCTGTGTTGACAGTGCTACAGGTGTCACTCACCTGGTGTGCTGGATCATGGTGACTGGTCACAGGGCTGGGGGACATGACGGAAAAAATACAGGGAACACGGGGTGTTGGGGTCGCTGCTATGAGCCATCTGATCTTTGTGTAACCAAACTGAGCTGTGTCCACACACTCAGTTTAGTTACAGTGGGTGGTGTTCCTCCACCAGGGTCGTCTCTGGTCTCTGATCCTGTTTGTGAATTACATGGACAGGATCTGGAGGTGCAGCCAGGGGGAGGAAGAGCTTTGGTCTGGTGACCTCAGAATTTAATCTCTGTTTTTGCATATGATGTGGATCTGTTGGCTTCATCACACAGTGACCTCCAGCATGACCTGGGGCAGTTTGTGGAGTCAGCTCCTCCCAGTCTGAGGTCATGGTTCTCTGCTGGAGAACGGTGGATTGTTCCCTCTGGGTTGGGAGAGAGTTACTGCCTCAAGAGAAGGAGTTCAAGTATCACCAATCAATCAATTTTATTTATAAAGCCCAATATCACAAATCACAATTTGCCTCACAGGGCTTTACAGCATACGACATCCCTCTGTCCTTATGACCCTCACAGCTGATCAGGAAAAACTCCCCAAAAAAACCCTTTAACAGGGAAAAAAACGGTATCAGAATCAGAATCAGAATCAGAAATACTTTATTGATCCCCGAGGGGAAATTATTTATGTTACAGGTGCTCCTTGCAAGAGAGGAAAGATACGTGAAAATATAAGAAATTTAAACAATAGTATTAACAAATATATAGTTAGATAAACAGGAATTATTAACAAACATAAACGTAAATAAATATATATATATATATACACACAGTGGTGGAAAAAAGTTTTCGGACACCCCATGCATTTGTGAAATATCGCATTAAGAATCACTCTTAGGTCTTCAAGTGCAATTTCTTTTAGTACAGTCACAGCCAAAATACTAAATAAATCCTAAAAAAGCCATTAAAAACTTAAAATTGATTGGTTCCATAAAAATACATAAGAAATTTTGAGTATTGGGTCATTTTGGTACCAGTGATGAAGGTCGTTCTTTTTATTAAAAGACACAATTTTTGTTGCCAAGCTTCGTGTCTACATAAAGCCAGCACATTTGAAAGTTCTTCAGACACAAAAATGGCTAAAACAAGGAACCTAACGCAGTAAACACGCCTGAAGATAAAGATTCTCAGCCAGGAAGGGTACAGCTGCCGCCAGATAGCCAGGAAGTGCAGATACAGTCTTTCAACAGTTGGATACACTCTGCAGAAATACAGATGAACCAACAGCTTGGAAGACAAACCAAGATCTGGGCGTCCAAGGGTTTCTTCAGCAAGAAATGACCGCATCCTGATCCGCATGTGCAGGCAAAACCGCCGAATGACATCACAGGAGCTTCAGCAGCAGTGGTCAAACCAAACTGGTGTCCAGTGTTCCACCCGCACTGTACGTGGCCGACTTTTAGATCATGACTTAAGGTCCTACAAGGCTATCAAGAAGCCCCTGATCAATGAGAGACAGAGGTTAGCCCGGCGTCGTTGGGCCCAGGCATACAAGAACTGGACAGCCAGGAATTGGAAGAAGATTTTGTGGTCAGATGAGTCCAGTTTCCAGCTTTATCTTCCTCCTACTAATGTGAGGGTACGCAGAAGGCCAGGCGAAGCATTATCTCCAGCATGTACAGTACCTACTGTCGAGCATGGTGGAGGCAGTATCATGGTTTGGGGATGCATGAGTGCTGCTGGTGTTGGTCATCTCACTGTCTGTGATGGCACATTAAGTATTGTACCATTCTCAAAACCCACATGCTCCCTTCTGCGCGTGCACTGTTCCGTCGAGGTAAAAACTGGATGTTTCAACAAGATAATGCCCCTTGCCACACATCCAAGGCCAGTAGAACTTGGCTGCAGGAGCACAGTATCCAGGTCTTAGAGTGGCCAGCTCAATCCCCGGACATGAGCCCCATTGAAAATCTGTGGTGGATTATCAAAAGGTCTGTTTCAAAGCATAAACCAAAGAATTTAGAAGAATTAAAAGCAGTAATTCAAGAAGAATGGGACAAGATTACCCCTCAACAGTGTGAAAGGCTCGTGGGGAACATGCCAGCCAGGATTAGAGCTCTACTACGTGCCAATGGCAGGACTACTGAATATTAATTTGATGATGTGATGGTTTATTTATTTTTTGTTCAGTTTTGAACACATTCTCTGTTATTTGTTGACTTTGATACCGACAATGTTGAGAACTGACATATTGAAACTGTCAAGAATTTAGTTTTGTTAGTTTTTCTTGTAAACAATAAACAAAAAAATATAATTTGTATTTGTTTGTATCTGTCTAATGCAGCCACACCTTTTGAAACACAAAAAAGATTTTTCCACAAATATTTCATGATAATATTTGAGATTGTGTAAAATTTTAAGGGTGTCCGAAAACTTTTTTCCACCACTGTATATATATAGTAAACTGAACAAGATTATTTACACAAACAGAATATATACAGTCAGGGTGAATGGGGTTATTGCACAAATTAATAAGTTATTGCACTCAGAGGGAGGAGTTGTACAGTTTGATGGCCACAGGCAGGAATGATTTCCTGTGGCGCTCAGTGGTACATCTTGGTGGTATGAGTCTCCCACTGAAAGTACTCTTGTGCCTGACCAGCACATGGTGGAGTGGGTGTGAGACATTGTCCAAGACAGTTCGTAGCTTAGACAGCATCCTCCTCTCTGACACCACCATCAGAGAGTCACACTCTGTTCCCACAACGTCACTGGCCTTGCGGATCAGTTTGTTGAGTCTGTTGGCGTCCGCCACCCTCAGCCTGCTGCCCCAGCACACAACAGCATAGAGGATAGCACTGGCCACCACAGACTCATAGAAAATCCTCAGCATAGTCCGGCAGATGTTGAAGGACCTCAGTCACCTCAGAAAATAGAGACGGCTCTGGCCCTTCCTGTAGAGAGCGTTAGTGTTCTTAACCCAGTCCAGTTTACTGTCAATGTGTACCCCCAGGTACTTATAGTCCTCTACAATGTCCACACTGACCCCTTGGATGGAAACAGGGGTCACCGATGTCTTGGTCCTCCTCAGATCCACAGCCAGTTCCTTTGTCTTTGCCACGTTGAGCTGCAGATGGTTCTGCTCACACCATGTGACAAAGTTATCCACAACAGCCCTGTACTCATCCTCATCACCCTTGGTGATACATCCAACTATAGCAGAGTCATCAGAAAACTTCTGAAGATGGCAGGTCTCAGTGCAATAGCTGAAGTCCGTGGTGTAGAGGGTGAAGAGGAAGGGAGAGAGGACAGTCCCCTGCGGGGCCCCGGTATTGCTGACCACTCTGTCTGACACACAGCGTTGCAAGCGCACATACTGTGGTCTGCCAGTCAAGTAGTCTACAATCCAGGACACCAGGGGGGCATCCACCTGCATTGCTGTCAGCTTGTCACCCAGTAGAGCTGGACGGATGGTGTTGAATGCACTAGAGAAGTCAAAAAACATGACCCTCACAGTGCTCGCCAGCTTATCCAAATGGGCGTAGACGCGGTTGAGCAGGTAGATGATGGCGTCCTCAACTCCAAGTCGGGGCTGATAGGCGAACTGGAGGGGGTCCAAAAGTGGCTTGACCATGGGCCGGAGCTGCTCCAAGACGAGTCTCTCCAGGGTCTTCATGATGTGGGAGGTCAATGCCACGGGTCTGTAGTCCTTGGAGCCACTGGGACGTGACGTCTTTGGCACAGGAACGAGGCAGGATGTCTTCCACAGCAAGGGGACCCTCTGGAGACTCAGGCTCATGTTGAAGACATGCTGAAGTACTCCACATAGCTGGGGGGCACAGGCTTTGAGCACCCTGGGGCTGACACCATCAGGGCCTGCAGCCTTATTTGAGTGGAGTCTCATCAGCTGTCTTCTCACATGGTCAGCAGTGAAGCACATTGTGGAGGTGACGACACGTGGGGGAGGGGTGTAGTCCTCATGATGGAGAGAGCAGTCAGTCTGACCACGGGGGGAGGAGGTGTGAGGAGGAGGAGGAGGAGGGGGGGTCAAGCAGGAGGGTGTTGAGGTGTGAGAGGGAGGAGTGGGGGAGGAGGGCAGAGTGGGAGATGGTTGACCAAGACAGACAGCAGAAGAGTCAGGGGGGGATGGGCAGGGCCAGCAGTGTCAAATCTGTTAAAAAACAGATTCAGTTCATTGGCCCTGTCCATGCTGCCTTCAGCTCCTCTGTGGTTGTTGGTCCTGAAGCCAGTGATGGTCCTCATTCCACTCCAGACCTCTCTCACGTTGTTCTGCTGGAGTTTCCTCTCCAGCTTCCTCCTGTATCTCTCCTTAGCCTCCCTGATCTTCATCTTCAGCTCCCCCTGTATTGTTCTCACCTCCTCCCTGTTACCAGCTCTGAAGGCCGTCTTCTTTGCATTGAGGATGACTTTGATGTCCTTTGTTACCCACGGTTTGTTATTTGGATAACAATGGACAGTCCTGGCTGGGACAGTGGAGTCCACACAGAAGCTGATGTAGTCCGTGATGCATTCTGTGAGCCCGTCGATGTCCTCCCCATGTGGCTCACAGAGTGCCTGCCAGTCTGTCACCCCAAAACAGCCCTGCAGCGTCTCATAAGTCTCCTCTGACCATCTCCTCACTGTCCTCATGGTCGCAGGCTGGCTCTTGACTAGTGGTACATAGCAGGGGTTGAGGTGCACCAGGTTGTGGTCTGACCTACCCAGAGGGGGGAGCAGCTGTATGCATCTTTGGCGTTTGCATACAGCAAGTCCAGTGTCCTCTCCTCTCTGGTAGGACAGCTCACATACTGTGTGAATGTGGGCAATGTTGTTGCCATGGTGACATGGTTGAAGTCACCCGAGATAGCTATGAAGGCACTCGGGTGTTTAGTCTGCAGGCGGGCTATGGCGGAGTGAATGACATCACATGCCGACGTCAGGTTGGCAGAGGGGGGGATGTAAACAGTTACAATAATGGCATGTGAAAACTCCCTGGGCAAATATTACGGCCTGAGTCCAACAGCAATCAGTTCAATGTCCGGGCAACAGATACGTTCCTTAATGGAAATATGGTCAGGACTGCATCAGCGGTTATTTACTAGAACAACACGCCCCCCTCCTTTGCGCTTACTGCTCTCGGTGCAGTCAAGCCGGCCGGCCTCAGCGCGATCAGCTGATCAATGCGGCCATGAAGTTGTTGCGCAATGGTGCCGGGTCCGAATGAAAAACGTAATTCCAGGGTGAGGAAAACGAGCACAAGTCTCTCAATCAGCACGTTTTGAGAGGGCGCAGTTTCAAATGACATTCACAAAAAGCCAAGCACAAATACCAAACTAAATAAAGCAAAAAAAGTAAGAAAAACGAGAAAACAAGCAGGAGCGACTGCAAAAGGCTGCACGCGCGGGCGCATGCGCGCTATATTGCATCTCAGGGTCTTGTTCACAGTGAGGGTAGAATGGAGCGTGAGATGGATCGGCGGTTTGGTGCAGTGTCTGCAGAGATCCATGTCCGTCCCAGCCCTCACCTATGGTCATGAGCTCTGGGTAGTGACTGAAAGAATGAGGTCACAGATACAAGCGTCTGAAATGAGTTTCCTCTGTAGGGTGTCTGGGCTCAGCCTTAGAGATAGGGGGAGGAGTCAGACATCTGGAGGGAGCTCGGAGTAGAGCCGCTGCTCCTTCATGTTGAGGTGGTTCAACATCTGATCAGGATCCTCCTGGTCCAGCTGGTAGGAGGCCCCGGGGCAGACCCAGAACACACTGGAGGGATTATAGATCTCATCTGGTCTGGGAACACCTCGGGGTCCTCCAGGAGGAGCTGGAGTATCTCACTTTATCCCAGTGCCTCTGACACCCCAAATGAGAGGATGAAAATCGTAGGGCTGCAATTATTGATCCTGATCATGAGTTTGACCTCCAATAAATGAACATGATCAGCTGTGACGTTTAAAAGTCTGCACTCATCTCATATTTTAGATTTAGAAGAGAACCAATCACAGTACAGAGTTCAGAGACTTTGTGTTGGCGTCACAAAGATACAAACTCGTTAAACCACCTGATTAAACTCCGTCACCTGCAGGATGATGAACAAATGATGTCACTGTGTCATCACCTCACTGAGTCCCCGCCCTCATCAGGCATCAGTTCAGGCAGCGAGGCTGCAGGTCGTCACAGTAATATGACCACGACAGAAATGTAAAACAGTGGCGGGTACACATCCAGCGTCCAGATGGACTGAACTCAGGTCAGTGTGATTCTGAGTTAATTGTCAGGACGGCGGTGACATCAGAGTTAGATCAGAGTCATGTGACTGACCTGAGATTTGACCTTTAGCTCACACTGTGTCACAAAGTGTTCCTTTGTTTGACTCACCTGTCTGTGACAGCAGGGCGGGGCTTATCAGACCGTGTGGGAGGAGCCTAGAGCCGTCTGTCAAGGTGGCCATGCCCAGCGTTCTCTTGGGAGGTCGACCTGGTCGAGAGCTGAAAAACACAGTGGTATGGCCCTTTAATAAAACTCCTGAACAGACAGGAAGGAGTTAATGAGAGGAGAATGAATAATGAAGGAGCTGATTTAATATTCCAGGTTAATCTGATGTTTTAACTTCATAAATTAATCTGTTTCATCTCCGCGCCCTCCTGAAGGCCCTTTATTCTCTCTGTCACTGTCCCCAGGGGACGACTTTAAGAGACGCACCGTCTGTCTGACACAGACGAGTCCTAGTCACATTAAATTACATTTTTATATGAAAACAAGAAACATCATATGTCATGTTTTAATTTAAAATAAAATAAAGAAGAAAATCAGACAGTTCACAGATCAGACAGCTGAGTTATTTCAGAAATATATTTTATTCATAACAGTTTGAAAAAAACATAAAATGGAATACTATGTACATTCAAATAAGTACAAAACATTATAATAATAATAATAATAATAATAATAATAATTATTATTATAATGTTTCTGTCCCTGCTGCAGTCCGTAACAAACAACCGTAAAGGTCGGTGAGAACACAGAAATGTTTCAGACTAAATTTCCCTCTGAAATGATCTGATGTTTTTATTTAACCTTTATTAAAACACTCTTTAGATTCAAAATCTTTTTTCAGGAGCGTCCTGTCAGAGACAGACAGCGAGAGGACATATAGATGAGCGTGGACACGTTAACATGTAGATGACAGTGAATTAACCTGGACACTTCCTGTGTCTGTCCTTTCAAAGTAAACTCACACATGGTCCGGTCATAGCTGATCATAGCTGATAAAAAGCACCGATAATACAAAGTCAGACTGCTTTCAATGACTTAACAAGGGCAGCATCAACACACCTGACACAGTGGGCGGAGCTACATGTACCTTTAAACTTGGTTTGAGAGAAGATAGAACTGCAGCAGCTGTCAGGAGGGACAGCATACAACATGTGGCGGTGTGAACGACTCACAGGTCAGAGGAAGACAACAAGACAGCGCTGAGGGTCTGAACTGACCGCCAGACACAGGTTAGACACAGCATTGAAGGAAAGTCTCCAGAGTGTTAGCACGAGCTAATTAGCAGCAGCTAACATCCAACACTGAGCTTTTAAAAGGCTCAACTCTGTTGTTAAATTTATTAATAACCGCTCACCATGTGACGCTACAGCTAGTGGTTATTTGTATCGTTACCTTTCTGGAGACTGAGTCCAAGTCCGAGTCCAAGTCTGAGTCTGAGACTGAGTCTCAGTAAATCATGGTGTCATCAGATGAACACATGCAGCACCTACACACAGAGGCCAATCAGAGAACTGTAGGAGCTCCTCAGTGTCCGACCACACTGCCGGTTACCATGATTACCAAACCTGGTGAAACCTGACGCCTCAGCTTTATCAACACGCTCGCACGCACGCTATGAAGTCACTAGGCGCTCACTAGGCAAGGCAAGTTTATTTGTATAGCACATTTCAACAACAAGGCAATTCAAAGTGCTTTACATAAAATATACAGCAAGTAAAAGCAATAGGCAACATAAAAAGACATTAATCACATTAATGTAACTACAGTTAAGTTAGAATTAAAACCTAGATAGGAGACAGAAATGAAACAGAATAAAAGTTTCAGTGCAGTGTGAGAAGAAGAAGGCTCAGATTTGATTTAATCAAAAGCAGCAGCAAACAGAAAAGTCTTCAGCCTTGATTTAAAAGAACTGAGAGTTGCAGCACACCTGCAGTTTTCAGGGAGTTTGTTCCAGATATGTGGAGCATAAAAACTAAATGCTGCTTCTCCATGTTTAGTAAAAACAAAACTATAATTATATATGTGTCTATATAGAGTGTATTATTGGCTCGATGGCACCATCTACTGGATGAAAATAGAACACAGAAATAGAATGAAATGGAAAAGGAAACTACGTGAGGCGTTCATGCACACGGACTGGTGCGCATGACACAGATAAACTTCCAGTGGCGTAGAATCAACAAGTGCAAACACGTGTGTGTGTGGACACTTAACAACATTTCTCCAACAGTCACAGACGGACGTGCACACGCTGTAAGTACAGTACGCATCTTCTTGTTACGCGTGATGTAGTTTGCGCACGTCATAGTACGCGTGCGTGCGCGCGCTTGACAAAAATGTTCTATTATCTTCATGTGTGCGTTTATGCATGCGTTCGCAAAAAACGCATAAATGTTATGCGTAGTCACTCCGCGTCGTGTGATTACGTGGCGTGCAGCAGTCATCACGCGTACACGTGCGTGTGAACTACATGACACGTCAGGCGTTGCTTTGCTGCACAGGCGTCAAAGCACCCGCATGTGACCAGGGGCGGAAATCCCGGGGGGGACAGGGGGGACGTGACTCCCCCTTCAGTAAAGCTGTCCCCCCCTAGAATCATTTGAGACACAATTAATAATTTTTGAACAATGCAGTAGTATTTATTGAAAGCACAATGTAAGCGGTGCTCATTATAATCACGCAATAATGTGCTATCTAAATCTTAAAAGATTTAGTCCCCCCCTCCCATTCCTAGTAGTGGTATATCCCACACTCTTTCCAACGGGCGGGGCTGCTTGGCAGCAGTAGCAGAGTGTGGCTGGACCCGGCTGTCCACATCGCGCATGGCAGGGTAACATGTTCACTCACACGGACACAGTTTAACTTACACAAGTTACAACACATCCCATTTACTGTTACAACAAGCCCCAGGCCCAGGCTGATGATATAAACTGTCTGCAACATTTCTCCTGCATTGTTCAAAAGCCTACTCAATTACGAGTGCTGCTAAGCTAAAAGCTAATGATTAAGCTCAGAGTTTAGTGATAGTCAGAGAGGACAGGAGAGAAAGAAGAGGGAGAGGACAGGACAAGAGCAGTCAGTGACGGAGCAGCTCGTAGCTAATGGCTACCTGTCTGTAGGCTCTCCACCTGTCAGTGAGGCAAACATGAGAGACGTGCAGTCTAACCGCGGTCATTACGCACAGCTATTACACACGGTTGTGAGGTGCGCAGCGGCAGATCTCACAGCACACTGTTTATAAACCAGTTTACCAGTTTAATTGCAGGAAATGTTTAGTTGTTAAGCCATTTCTCATAAGTATAGACATTCACTTTGCCTGTTGGAAAGATAGAGAGAAGATTAAAGCGTCAAATTGCAGTGAAAGGTGCTGTATAAAAGACAGGTGCAACTTTTTTCCCTTGTCCCCCCCCCCCAACTATGAAATGGGATTTTCACCCATGTGTGACACATTCAGTCAATAGCTGCACACACATATTGAAACGTATGGTACTCCATACGCGCACACACACACACACACACACACACACACACACACACAGTGTCAGAGTGCTGGGGGCAAACACAGGTCAGAGTTTGACTGACAGGTCCGAGACAACCCGCCCACACACTAAATTAAATTCCTCAGTAATGTGTATGTGTCTGTGTGTGTTGGGGGGGTTTCCACACTTAATTAAACTGGGACAAAATGTCCTTTATGAAGCACACACACACACACACACACACACACACAGGTGTCTGATCACATGACGCCTGGACCTTTGACCCTCTGACACGTATATTTGTTACCATGGAGATAAACTGAGCTCAGAGACAAAGGTCGACCTGAGATTTTATATTTCTGTTGTTGTTATTTATTACTGATGTTATTTAATTGTTTGTTATATTTAAAATGATTTTACTCAGTTAAACAGTTAAAGTCTGTCTGTACGAGGAGCCACGTTGGATTATGTGCTGATTTGTAACTAATTTGACCAATAACCGATGACTGATGTCACATGATTCTGCCTCACGTTATGTAATGATGCACTTTGTTACAGTCCATCACTCTTAACGTTGCATTACGTTACGCTATGTTATAGACTTGCACCGATTTATCAGCAGTGCTCGGAATCGGGCCGGTTTTCACATGATCGCCCGTGAGCTGCGACCAGCCAGTCAGTCTGAAATATGCCAATTTAAAACGCTGGTCAAATTCCCGCCGCGCCGCGCCACGCCGCATGATTGACATCGTGTAACATCAGCAGCACACACACACGCATGCGCCTCACCATGCGCCTCACCATGCGCCTCACCATGCGTCTCACCATGCGTCTCACCATGTGTCTCACCATGTGTCTCACCATGTGTCTCACCATGCGTCTCACCATGCGCCTCACCATGCGTCTCACCATGTGTCTCACCATGTGTCTCACCATGTGTCTCACCATGTGTCTCACCATGCGTCTCACCATGCGCCTCACCATGCGTCTCACCATGTGTCTCACCATGTGTCTCACCATGTGTCTCACCATGCGCCTCACCATGCGCCTCACCATGTGTCTCACCATGTGTCTCACCATGCGCCTCACCATGCGCCTCACCATGTGTCTCACCATGTGTCTCACCATGCGCCTCACCATGTGTCTCACCATGCGCCTCACCATGTGTCTCACCATGTGTCTCACCATGTGTCTCACCATGCGCCTCACCATGTGTCTCACCATGTGTCTCACCATGCGCCTCACCATGTGTCTCACCATGTGTCTCACCATGTGTCTCACCATGTGTCTCACCATGCGTCTCACCATGCGCCTCACCATGTGTCTCACCATGTGTCTCACCATGTGTCTCACCATGTGTCTCACCATGCGCCTCACCATGTGTCTCACCATGTGTCTCACCATGCGCCTCACCATGCGTCTCACCATGTGTCTCACCATGTGTCTCACCATGTGTCTCACCATGCGCCTCACCATGCGTCTCACCATGTGTCTCACCATGTGTCTCACCATGTGTCTCACCATGTGTCTCACCTTAATCATTCACGCACACACATCAAAAGAGAGAAGGAGGAAGTTGTTTATTGTCTGTGCTAACTGAGCTGTAGAGCTCTCACTGCTGCACTGTGCCGCTTGAAAGTGATGAGGCACGTGTCCGTGCGCTTACTGGCGGGCGCGTCCTGAAGACCTGTGTGAATTTTCCACAGGAGATATTTTTACTTTTTTGTCTATTCAAGAAATTACCCACCAATGCTCCACATATACATACTTATTTATTTTAATACTGTACCTGAAGTTATATTTGAGCCAAAAGCCTGTGTCACTGTTTTTGTTTGTTTGTTTGTTTGTTTGAGATGATTCTTCAAGAGCTGGTTGTATCTTGGTTAAAATGTTCTATTAAAGCAAAGATAGAAAACATTACAATATCTTGTGTGCTGTAAATTGGGTTTGAATACAATGAAATCGGAATCGGCCCAAAAAATTGTAATCTAGTCTATGTAATCTACTATGTTACGTTATGTTCATTTCATTTCATTTATTATACAGGAAAAGATTAAAGGTAACATTATAGGTACAGTTAAAGTGGCCTGACTCAGTTTAAACTGGTTTACAGCAGGTTCCTGTTCTGCAGCACACACAGACATGACAAAAACACAGTGCAACAGGACAGTCACATTCTCAAGACATTAACTTAGTCTAGTACAGACAGTTACAAAACAGTACAAACAGACGGTCAGTGATTACAGGTGTAACTGTTGAAAAGAAACTGTTTGTAAACCTTTTTAAATTGTGTGCTAGATGGTAGTGCTGTGATATGTTTGGGGATGTCATTCCTCATTTTGGTGTATGTATGAAAGAAGGACCTCTGCCCATAATTATTTTTGTCAGCAGGCAGTGGAAGAAGTGCCATTGAGACTGATCTAGTGACGCGCTGTTGAGGTGTGTTGTGTGTTGGAAGAAGGGCAGTAAGTGTCGGTGAGGTGCTGTTTTGAATCTGAAGGTAGAATACAAGAGCTTGGCTTTATATGTAGGTTTGAAATGTCAGAGCGTGACAGTGCGATGCAGTGGTGTGACCACTTGGGAAGATTACTGTGGATCTCGATTATACAGTCGTGCTATTGGTTCAGTAATTTCCTTTGTGGTAAGGGACCAAATAGGTAGGCTGTAGGAAATTGTGGAAAACGTAATTGCATGCAAATAGGTTTCAGAAAGAGAGAGAGAAAGGTATGTTCTAATTTTGTTGTATACATAAAGTTTCTGATTCAATTTCTTTGTTAACTGAGAAACATGTTGACGATATGTGAGGTGTGAGTCGGGCAACACACCAAGATATTTGTGTCTGTGATAACAAGGTTTTGATTTGAGAAAGTGCTAGGGTCTATGTTATGTTACGCTATGTTACCTATGTTACACTATGTTATGTTATGATACGTTATGCTACGTCATGTTAGGTCATGTTACGCTATGTTACCTATGTTATGCTATGTTACGTTAGGTTACGCTATGTTACGTTATGTTGTGTTATGTTACACTATGTTATGTTATGTTACCTATGTTATGTTATGTTATCTATGTTACACTATGTTATGTTATGTTACGTTACACTGTGTTATGTTATGTTATCTATGTTACACTATGTTATGTTATGTTACGTTACACTGTGTTATGTTATGTTATCTATGTTACACTATGTTATGTTATGTTACGTTACACTATGTTATGCTATGTTATGTTACATTATGTTACGTTACACCATGTTATGTTATGTTACGCTATGTTACATTATGTTACACTGTGTTACGTTATGTTATGTTACCTATGTTACGTTATGTTAAGATATGTTACCTATGTTACGTTATGTTAAGATATGTTACCTATGTTACATTATGTTACGTTGTGTTACCTGTTACGTTATGTTATGCTATGTTACGCCATGTTACATTATGTTACACTAGGAGAGCAACTGAGGAGGGATCCCTCTTCCAGGACGGACAGATGTGCAATAGATGTCGTACAGAACAGATCAACATAATAAATTAAGAGTAATTAACAATAACTATGTTATGTTCCGTTACGTTACCTTATGTTACGTTATGTTACGCTGTGTTACGTTACACTATGTTGCGTTATGCTATGTTACATTATGTTGTGTCACGTTACCCTATGTTACGTTACATTACGATACACTATGTTATGCTATAATATATGTTACATTGTGTTACGCTATGCTATGCTATGCTATGTTATGTTATGTCATGTCATGTCATGTTATGTTACGTCAGTATCGACACTGATCGATTTGATTGTCCTTTTTGACTGATCAGTTAATCTGATGACATCACTGAAGACAGCGTTTCATGTTTTTCTCTCTCAGGATATAAATCTGGACGCCAGACTAACGGCATCCTGGAGACGACAGGAAACATGTCTGAGACAGAGATCTTCCCCGGGACACCTTAAAGGACGCAGTACACTCAGTATGTACAAGTCAGAGGACGCAGCCTGTTAGCCATTAGCCATTAGCTGTTAGCAGCTAGTAAAGTTAGCTGTTATCAAATAGGTAATGTTAACTGTTAGCAGCTAGTTAACATTAGCTGACGGGGGTTACACTGAGATGTGTTAAGGCTCTACTCAGTAAAAATGAGGACTGGTTAAAGGTAAATTATAATGTTCTCATGTTGTGTTCAGTGTAATCATGTAAAATGTAGCTTTCAATGATAAACCTGAATAAATGCAGCTGTTTGAAGGAGAAATGTGTTGATGTTTTCACAGGAATATAAAATAGATATTAGAGGAAATTCTGATTTAATGTTTGTAGGAAAAACATTATTTAAAAATGTTTTCAGTGCGACAGGTTTATTACTAAAGGTTGGTAAAAGTGTCTGACTGAATCTGTGGTCATTAGCAGCAGCAGGGTAACGACGGACTTTAAAACTGTTACTTTTTTTTATTTAGATTTCTTTGTTTCCCTGGAAAAACAGAGGGAGCAAACAACAACAACAACCAAATGAACCCCCACTAAGGACAGAGGGATGTCGTATGCTGTAAAGCCCTGTGAGGCAAATTGTGATTTGTGATATTGGGCTTTATAAATAAAATTGATTGATTGATTGATTGATTGATTGATTGCTAAACAACATCAGTGCATCTCTTTATGTTTCTACACCTTCATCATCTGATGAGTTCAGTCAGACTGTTGCTGAAGCCACCGCGGCTACGTTTTATTTTTACACACACACACACACACGCGCACACACACTCCGTCATCAGTTTAATAAGAATCAGGAGATTAAAGACGATTAAGACAAACCGCCTGTTCACATTAAATCTGTGACATCATTGTCAGTCCTCGTTATACACCCGTCTCTCTCTCTCTCACACACACACACACACACACACACACACACACCCTCTGTGGTACTTCCGTAATTATTCAAGGCTCATTTACATAATTCAATAGAGAAAAAAACATTTTGATCCATATTCAGCTGTAATCACACACACACTGTTTGTCACCCCCAGGTGTGTGTGTGTGTGTGTGTGTGTGTGTGCGTGTGCGTGTCTACAGTTCAAGTAAAGATGAGCATCATGTGACCAATAAGCAGCTCTGTAACATTACATGAAAACCTAGTGTCTCCAGTCTGCAACATGTGACACGATGTGACATCATGTAACACGATATGACGCGATGTAATACCATGTGACACCATGTGACAAGATGTGACAAGATGTGACATCATGTGACACGATGTGACATCATGTAACACGGTGTGACGCGATGTGACACAATGTAACACCATGTGACAAGATGTGACACGATGTGATAAGATGTGACAAAATGTGAAACGATATAATACCATGTGACAAGATGTGACACGATGTGACATCATGTGACACGATGTGACAAGATGTGACACGATGTGACACCATGTGACATCATGTAACACGATGTGACAAGATGTGACACGATGTGAAACGATGTGACACGATGTGACAAGATGTGACATCATGTGACACGATGTGACACGTTGTAATACCATGTGACACCATGTGACAAGATGTGACAAGATGTGACACCATGTGACACGATGCAATACCATGTGACAAGATGTGACAAGATGTGACACCGTGTGACACGATGTGACATCGTGTGACACGATGTGACAAGATGTGACACCATGTGACACCATGTGACATCATGTAACACGATGTGACGCGATGTGACACGATGTAATACCATGTGACAAGATGTGACACCATGTGACAAGATGTGACACAATGTGAAACGATGTAATACCATGTGACACGATGTGACAAGATGTGACATCATGTGACACGATGTGACAAGATGTGACACGATGTAACACCGTGTGACACAATGTAAACCATGTGACACGGTGTGACAAGATGTGACAAGATGTGACATCATATGACAAGATGTGACACGATGTGACACGATGTAACACCGTCTGACACGATGTGAAACGATGTAACACCATGTAACACCGTGTGACACGATGTAACACAGTGTGACACGATGTGAAACGATGTGACAAGATGTGAAACAATGTGAAACGATGTAACACCATGTGACACGATGTGACACAATGTAACACCATGTGACAAGATGTGACATCATGTGAAACGATGTAATACCATGTAACACGATGTGACACGATGTAACACCGTGTGACACGATGTGACATCATATACTTCAACATGGTATTACATCGTTTCACATTATGTCACATGGTGTCACATGGTGTCACATCTTGTCACATGGTGTTACATCGTGTCACATTGCGTCACATTGTGTTACATGATGTCACATGGTGTCACATCGTGTCACATCTTGTCACATCTTGTCACATCGTGTCACACGGTGTTACATCGTGTCACATCTTGTCACATCGTGTCACATGGTATTACATCGTTTCACATTATGTCACATCTTGTCACATCGTGTCACATCGCTTCACATGGTGTTACATCGTTTCACATCTTGTCACATCGTTTCACATCGTGTCACACGGTCTTACATCGTGTCACATCGTGTCACATCTTGTCACATGGTGTTACATCGTTTCACATCGTGTCACATGGTGTTACATCGTTTCACATCGTGTCACATCATTTCACATCGTGTCACACGGTGTCACGCCGTGCCACATCGTGTCACATGGTGTCACATCGTGTCACATCGTGTCACATCTTGTCACATGGTGTTACATCGTGTCACATTGTGTCACACGGTTTACATCGTGTCACACGGTGTCACATCGTGTCACATCTTGTCACATGGTGTTACATCGTGTCACATCGCGTCACATTGTGTTACATGATGTCACATGGTGTCACATGGTGTCACATCTTGTCACATCTTGTCACATCGTGTCACATCGTGTCACAGGGTGTTACATCGTGTCACATGGTGTTACATCGTTTCACATCCTGTCACATCTTGTCACATGGTGTTACATCGTGTCACATCTTGTCACATCGTGTCACACGGTGTTACATCATGTCACATCTTGTCACATCTTGTCACATCGTGTCACACGGTGTTACATCGTGTCACATCCTGTCACATCTTGTCACATGGTGTTACATCGTGTCACATCTTGTCACATTGTGTCACACCGTGTCACACGGTGTTACATCATGTCACATCTTGTCACATCGTGTCACATCGTGTCACATCGTGTCACATCTTGTCACATCTTGTCACATGGTGTCACATCTTGTCACATTGTGTCACATCGTGTCACATGGTGTCACATCTTGTCACATTGTGTCACATGGTGTCACATCTTGTCACATTGTGTCACACCGTGTCACTCGGTGTTACATCATGTCACATCTTGTCACATCGTGTCACATCGTGTCACATGGTGTCACATCTTGTCACATCGCTTCACATGGTGTTACATCGTTTCACATCGTTTCACATCTTGTCACATCGTTTCACATCGTGTCACACGGTGTTACATCGTTTCACATCGTGTCACATCGTGTTACATCGTTTCACATGGTGTCACATGGTGTCACATCGTTTCACATCGTTTCACATCTTGTCACATCATTTCACATCATGTCACACGGTGTCACACCGTGCCACATCGTGTCACATGGTGTCACATGGTGTCACATCTTGTCACATGGTGTTACATCGTGTCACATTGTGTCACACGGTTTACATCGTGTCACACGGTGTCACATCGTGTCACATCTTGTCACATCGTGTCATATGGTATTACATTGTTTCACATCGTGTCACATCTTGTCACATGGTTTTACATCATGTCACATCGCGTCACATTGTGTTACATGATGTCACATCGTGTCACATCGTGTCACATGATGTCACATCCTGTCACATCTTGTCACATGGTGTTACATCGTGTCACATCTTGTCACATCGTGTCACACCGTGTCACACGGTGTTACATCATGTCACATTTTGTCACATGGTGTTACATCGTTTCACATCATGTCACATGGTGTTACATCGTTTCACATCGTTTCACATCGTGTCCCACCGTGTCACACCGTGTCACACGGTGTTACTGAAACGATGTGAAACAATGTAATACCATATGACACGATGTGACAAGATGTGACATCATGTGACACGATGTGACAAGATGTGACACGATGTAACACTGTGTGACACGATGTAACACCGTGTGACACGGTGTGACACGATGTGAAACGATGTGACACGATGTGAAACGATGTAACACCATGTGACATGATGTGAAACGATGTAACAGCATGTGACAAGATGTGACACGATGTAACACCCTGTGACACGGTGTGACACGATGTGACAAGATGTGAAACGATGTGACACGATGTAACACCATGTGACAAGATGTGACACGATGTGAAATGATGTGAAACGATGTGACAAGATGTGACATAATGTGAAACGATGTAATACCATGTGACACGATGTGACATCATGTGACACGATGTGACACGATGTGACAAGATGTGACACGATGTGAAACGATGTGAAACAATGTAATACCATATGACACGATGTGACAAGATGTGACACCATGTGACACCATGTGACACGATGTAACACCGTGTGACACGGTGTCACAAGATGTGACAAGATGTGACATCATGTGACACGATGTAACACCGTGTGACACGGTGGGACACGATGTGTCACATGATGTCACATCTTGTGACACCGTGTCACACGGTGTTACATCGTGTCACATGGTGTCACATGGTGTCACATCTTGTCACATCGTGTCATATGGTATTACATTGTTTCACATCGTTTCACATCGTGTCACATCTTGTCACATCGTGTCACATCGTGTCACATGATGTCACATCGTGTCACATGGTATTACATCGTTTCACATTATGTCACATCTTGTCACATCGTTTCACATCGTGTCACACCGTGTCACACGGTGTTACATCGTGTCACACAGTGTTACATCGTGTCACATCTTGTCACATCGTGTCACATGATGTCACATCTTGTCACATCGTGTCATATGGTATTACATTGTTTCACATCGTTTCACATCGTTTCACATCGTGTCACATCTTGTCACATGGTGTTACATCGTGTCACATCGTGTTACATGATGTCACATCTTGTCACATGGTGTCACATGGTGTCACATCTTGTCACATTGTGTCACATGGTGTCACATCTTGTCACATTGTGTCACATGGTGTCACATCTTGTCACATCGTGTCACACCGTGTCACAGGGTGTTACATCGTGTCACATCTTGTCACATGGTGTCACATCTTGTCACATCTTTTCACATTGTGTTACATCCTGTCACATGGTGTCACATCTTGTCACATTGTGTCACATGGTGTCACATGGTGTCACATCGTGTCACACCGTGTCACAGGGTGTTACATCGTGTCACATCTTGTCACATGGTGTTACATCGTTTCACATCATGTCACATGGAGTTACATCGTTTCACATCGTTTCACATCATGTCACATGGTGTTACATCGTTTCACATCGTTTCACATCATGTCACATGGTGTTACATCGTTTCACATCGTTTCACATCTTGTCACATGGTGTTACATCGTTTCACATCATGTCACATGGTGTTACATCGTTTCACATCGTTTCACATCATGTCACATGGTGTTACATCGTTTCACATCGTTTCACATCTTGTCACATCGTGTCACACCGTGTCACAGGGTGTTACATCGTGTCACATCTTGTCACATGGTGTTACATCGTTTCACATCATGTCACATGGTGTTACATCGTTTCACATCGTGTCACATCGTTTCACATCGTGTCACACCGTGTCACACGGTGTTACATCGTGTCACACGGTGTTACATCGTGTCACATCTTGTCACATGATGTCACATCTTGTCACATGATGTGACATGATGTGACACCATGTGACATCATGTAACACGATGTGACACGATGTAACACCATGTGACAAGATGTGACACGATGTGAAACGATGTGAAATGATGTGAAACAATGTAATACCATATGATACGAGGTGACAAGATGTGACATCATGTGACACGATGTAAACCATGTGACACGGTGTGACAAGATGTGACATCATGTGAGAAGATGTGACAAGATGTGACACGATGTAACACCGTGTGACACGGTGTGACAAGATGTGACATGATGTGAAACGATGTAACACGATGTGAAACGATGTAACACCATGTGACATGATGTGAAACGATGTAACACCATGTGACAAGATATGACACGATGTAACACCCTGTGACACGGTGTGACACGATGTGACAAGATGTGACACCATGTGACACAATGTGACAAGATGTGACACCATGTGACACAATGTGACAAGATGTGAAAAGATGTGACACCATGTGACACCATGTGACAAGATGTGACACGATGTGACACGATGTAACACCGTGTGACACGATGTAACACCGTGTGACACGGTGTGACACGATGTGAAACGATGTAACACCATGTGACATGATGTGAAATGATGTAATACCATGTGACAAGATGTGACACGATGTAACACCATGTGACACCATGTGACACAATGTGACAAGATGTGGCACCATGTGACACCATGTGACACAATGTGACAAGATGTGACACCATGTGACACGATGTGACACCATGTGACAAGATGTGACACCATGTGACACCATGTGACACCATGTGACAAGATGTGACACCATGTGACACCATGTGACACCATGTGACACGATGTGACACCATGTGACAAGATGTGACACCATGTGACACGATGTGACACGATGTGACACGATGTGACACCATGTGACAAGATGTGACACCATGTGACACGATGTGACACAACAGGTGAGAAACCAAAACAACAAATGTTTTTACAATAAATAAATATTTACACACAGGTCACTGAACACATCTGACACACCCACTGAACAGAGAAACCCTGAAGCCTGGTGCAGTAACTGGTTCCAGTAGACCAGTACAGTAAACTGGTTCCAGTAGACCAGTACAGCAAACTGGTGCAGAGACTGGTTCGAGTAGAGCAGTACAGAAAACTGGTGCAGAGACTGGTTCCAATAGACCAGTACAACAAACTGGTTCCAGTAGACCGGTACAGTAAACTGGTGCAGTAACTGGTTCCAGTAGACCAGTACAGTAAACTGGTGCAGTAACTGGTTCCAGTAGACCAGTAAAGTAAACTGGTGCAGTAACCGGTTCCAGTAGACCAGTACAGTAAACTGGTGCAGTAACTGGTTCCAGTAGACCAGTACAGTAAACTGGTTCCAGTAGACCAGTACAGCAAACTGGTGCAGAGACTGGTTCGAGTAGAGCAGTACAGAAACCTGGTGCAGAGACTGGTTCCAATAGACCAGTACAACAAACTGGTTCCAGTAGACCGGTACAGCAAACTGGTGCAGTAACTGGTTCCAGTAGACCAATACAGTAAACTGGTGCAGTAACTAGTTCCAGTAGACCAGTACAACAAACTGGTTCCAGTAGAGCAGTACAGTAAACTGGTGCAGTAACTAGTTCCAGTAGACCAGTACAACAAACTGGTTCCAGTAGACTAGTGCAGTAAACTGGTGTAGCAACTGGTTTCAATAAACCAGTTCCAGTAGACCAGTACAGCAAACTGGTCCAGTAACTGGTTCAAGTAGACCAGTACAGCAAACTGGTGCAGTAACTGGTTCCAGTAGACCAGTACAGCAAACTGGTGCAGTAACTGGTTCCAATAGACCAGTACAGCGAACTGGTGCAGTAACTGGTTCCAGTAGACCAGTATAGCAAACTGGTGCAGAGACTGGTTTCGGTAGACCAGTACAGTAAACTGGTTCCAGTAGACCAGCACAGTAAACTGGTGCAGAGACCGGTTTCAGTAGGCCAGTACAGGAAACTGGTGGAGAGACTAGTTTCAGCAGACCAGTACAGTAAACTGGTTCCAGTAAACCATTACATTAAATTAGTGCAGTAACTGGTTCCAGTAGACCAGTGAAGTAAATTAGTACAGTAACTGGTTCTAGTTGACCAGTACAACAAACTGGTGCAGTAACTGGTTCCAGTAGATTATTACAGTAAACTGGTGCAGTAACTGGTTCCAGTAGACCAGTACAGTAAACTGGTTCCTGCAGATCAGTACAGTAAACTGGTGCAGTAACTGGTTCCAGTAGACCAGTACAGCAAACTGGTGCAGTAAGTATTTACAGTAAACCAATACAGTAAACTGGTGCAGTACGTAGTGCCAGTACACCAGTACAGTAAACTGGTGCAGTAACAAGTTCCAATAGACCAGTACAGTAAACTGGTTCCAGTAGACCAGTACAGTAAACTGGTGCAGAGACTGGTTTCAGTAGACCAGTACAGTAAACTGGTGCAGAGACTGGTTTCAGTAGACCAGTAAAGTAAACTGGTTCCAGTAGACTAGTACAGTAAACTGGTGCAGAGACTGGTTCCAGTAGAGCAGTACAGTAAACTGGTTCCAGCAGACCAGTACAGTAAACTGGTGCAGTAACTGGTTCCAGTAGACCAGTACAACAAACTGGTTCCAGTAGACCAGTACAGCAAACTGGTGCAGTAACTGGTTTCAGTAGACCAGTACAACAAACTGGTTCCAGTAGACCAGTACAGCAACCTGGTGCAGAGACTGGTTCCAATAGACTAGTACAGTAAACTGGTTCCAGTAGACCAGTACAGTAAACTGGTGCAGTAACTGGTTCCAGTAGACCAGTACAGCAAACTGGTGCAGAGACTGGTTCCAATAGACTAGTACAGCAAACTGGTTCCAATAGACCAGTACAGTAAACTGGTGTAGCGACTGGTTTCAGTAAATCAGTACAGTAAACTGGTTCCAGTAGACCAGTACAGTAAACCAGTTCTAGCAATCCAGTACAGTAAACTGGTCCCAGTAGACCAGTAGAGTAAACTGGTTCTAGGAGACCAGTACAGAAAACTGGTTCCAGTAGACCAGTACAGCAAACTGGTGCAGTAACTGGTTCCAGTAGACCAGTAAAGTAAACTGGTGTAGTAACTGATTCCAATAGACCAGTACAGCAAACTGGTCCAGTAACTGGTTCCAGTAGACCAGTAAAGTAAACTGGTGCAGTAACTGGTTCCAATAGACCAGTACAACAAACTGGTGCAGTAACTGGTTCTAATAGACCAGTACAGTAAAGTGGTGCAGTAACTGGTTTCAGTAGACCAGTACAGTAAACCAGTTCTAGCAAAACAGTACAGTAAACTAGTTGAAGTAGACCAGTACAGCAAACTGGTGCAGTAACTGGTTCCAATAGACCAGTACAGGAAAATGGTTCTTGTAGACCAGTACAGTAAACCAGTACAGCAAACCAGTACAGTAAAGTGGTTCAAGTAGACTGTACAGCAAACTGGCGCAGTAACTGGTTCCAGTAGACCAGTACTGCAAACTGGTGCAGTAACTGGTTCCAGTAGACCAGTACAGTAAACTGGTGCAGTAACTGGTTCCAGTAGATCAGTACAGCAAACTGGTGCAGTAACTGGTTTCAGTAGACCAGTACAGCAAACTGGTGCAGTAACTAGTTACAGTAGACCAGTACAGCAAACTGGTGCAGGAACTGGTTCCAGTAGACCAGTACAGCAAACTGGTGCAGTAACTGCTTCCAATAGACCAGTATAGCAAACTGGTGCAGAGACTGGTTCCAATAGACCAGTACAGTAAACTGGTTCCAGTAGACCAGTACAGTAAACTGGTGCAGAGACTGGTTTCAGTAGACCAGTACAGTTAACTGGTTCCAGTAGACTATTACAGTAAACTGGTGCAGTAACTGCTTCCAATAGACCAGTATAGCAAACTTGTGCAGTAACTGGTTCCAGTAGACCAGTACAGTAAACTGGTTCCAGTAGACCAGTACAGTAAACTGGTGCAGAGACTGGTTCCAATAGACCAGTACAACAAACTGGTTCCAGTAGACCGGTACAGCAAACTGGTGCAGTAACTGGTTCCAATAGACCAGTACAACAAACTGGTGCAGTAACTGGTTCCAGTAGACCAGTACAGAAAACTGGTGCAGAGACTGGTTCCAATAGACCAGTACAACAAACTGGTTCCAGTGGACCAGTACAGCAAACTGGTGCAGTAACTGGTTCCAGTAGACCAGTATAGCAAACTGGAGCAGAGACTGGTTCCAGTAGACCAGTACAGTAAACTGGTTCCAGTAGACCAGTACAGTAAACTGGTGCAGAGACTGGTTTCAGTAGACCAGTACAGGAAACTGGTGGAGAGACTGGTTTCAGTAGATCAGTACAGGAAACTGGTGGAGAGACTGGTTTCAGTAGACCAGTACAGTAAACTGGTTCCAGTAAACCAGTACAGTAAACTGGTGCAGTAACTGGTTCCAGTAGACTAGTACAGTAAACTGGTGCAGAGACTGGTTCCAGTAGAGCAGTACAGTAAACTGGTTCCAGTAGACCAGTACAGCAAACTGGTGCAGTAACTGGTTCCATTAGACCAGTACGACAAACTGGTTCCAATAGACCAGTACAACAAACTGGTGCAGTAACTGGTTCCAGTAGACCAGTACAGTAAACTGGTGCAGAGACTGGTTCCAATAGACCAGTACAACAAACTGATTCCAGTGGACCAGTACAGCAAACTGGTATCAGAGACTGGTTTCAGTAGACCAGTACAGGAAACTGGTGGAGAGACTGCTTTAAGTAGACCAGTACAGTAAACTGGTTCCAGTAAACCAGTACAGTAAACTGGTGCAGTAACTGGTTCCAGTTGACCAGTACAACAAACTGGTGCAGTAACTGGTTCCAGTAGACTAGTACAGTAAACTGGTGCAGTAACTGGTTCCAGTAGACTAGTACAGTAAACTGGTGCAGTAACTGGTTCCAGTAGACCAGTACAGTAAACTAGTGCAGTAACTGGTTGAAGTAGACCAGTACAGCAAACTGGTGCAGTAAGTAGTTCCAGTAGACCAATACAGTAAACTGGTGCAGTAACTGGTTCCAGTAGACCAGTACAGTAAACTGGTTCCTGCAGGTCAGTACAGTAAACTAGTGCAGTAACTGGTTCAAGTAGACCAGTACAGTAAACTGGTGCAGTGAGTAGTTCCAGTACACCAGTACAGTAAACTGGTGCAGTAACTGGTTCCAATAGACCAGTACAGTAAACTGGTGGAGAGACTGGTTTCAGTAGATCAGTACAGTAAACTGGTTCCAGTAAACCAGTACAGTAAACTGGTGCAGTAACTGGTTCCAATAGACCAGTACAGTAAACTGGTGCGGTAAGTAGTTCCAGTACACCCGTACAGTAAACTGGTGCAGTAACAGGTTCCAATAGACCAGTACAGTAAACTGGTTCCAGTAGACCAGTACAGTAAACTGGTGCAGAGACTGGTTTCAGTAGACCAGTACAGTAAACTGGTGCAGAGACTGGTTTCAGTAGAGCAGTACAGTATACTGGTTCCAGTAGACCAGTACAGTAAACTGGTGCAGAGACTGGTTTCAGTAGACCAGTACAGTAAACTGGTGCAGAGACTGGTTTCAGTAGAGCAGTACAGTATACTGGTTCCAGTAGACCAGTACAGTAAACTGGTGCAGTAACTGGTTCCAGTAGACTAGTACAACAAACTGGTTCCAGTAGACCAGTACAGTAAACTGGTTCAGAGACTGGTTCCAGTAGACCAGTACAACAAACTGGTTCCAGTAGACCAGTACAGTAAACTGGTGCAGAGACTGGTTCCAGTAGAGCAGTACAGTATACTGGTTCCAGTAGACCAGTACAGTAAACTGGTGCAGTAACTGGTTCCAGTAGACCAGTACAACAAACTGGTTCCAGTAGACCAGTACAGTAAACTGGTGCAGAGACTGGTTCCAGTAGAGCAGTACAGTATACTGGTTCCAGTAGACCAGTACAACAAACTGGTTCCAGTAGACCAGTACAGTAAACTGGTGCAGAGACTGGTTCCAGTAGAGCAGTACAGTATACTGGTTCCAGTAGACCAGTACAGCAAACTGGTGCAGTAACTGGTTCCAGTAGACCAGTACAACAAACTGGTTCCAGTAGACCAGTACAGTAAACTGGTCCAGTAACTGGTTTCAATAGACCAGTACAACAAACTGGTTCCAGTAGACCAGTACAGCAACCTGGTGCAGAGACTGGTTCCAATAGACTAGTACAGTAAACTCGTTCCAGTAGACCAGTACAGTAAACTGGTGCAGTAAATGGTTCCAGTAGACCAGTACAGCAAACTGGTGCAGTAAGTGGTTCCAGTAGACCAGTACAACAAACTGGTGCAGTAACTAGTTCCAGTAGACCAGTACAGTAAACCAGTTCTAGCAATCCAGTACAGTAAACTGGTTCCAGTAGACCAGTAGAGTAAACTGGTTCTAGGAGACCAGTACAGAAAACTGGTTCCAGTAGACCAGTACAGCAAACTGGTCCAGTAACTGGTTCCAGTAGACCAGTAAAGTAAACTGGTGCAGTACCTGGTTCCAATAGACCAGTACAGCAAACTGGTCCAGTAACTGGTTCCAGTAGACCAGTAAAGTAAACTGGTGCAGTAACTGGTTCCAATAGACTAGTACAACAAACTGGTGCAGTAACTGGTTTCAGTAGACCAGTACAGTAAACCAGTTCTAGCAAACCAGTACAGTAAACTGGTTGAAGTAGACCAGTACAGCAAACTGGTGCAGTAACTAGTTCCAGTAGACCAGTACAGCAAACTGGTGCAGGAACTGGTTCCAATAGACCAGTACAGTGAAGTGGTACAGTAACTGGTTTCAGTAGACCAGTACAGTAAATCAGTTCTAGCAAACCAGTACAGTAAACTGGTGCAGTAACTGGTTCCAGTTGACCAGTACAGCAAACTGGTGCAGTAACTGGTTCCAATAGACCAGTACAGCAAACTGGTGCAGTAACTGGTTCCAATAGACCAGTACAGTGAAGTGGTGCAGTAACTGGTTTCAGTAGACCAGTACAGTTAACTGGTTCCAGTAGACCAGTACAGTAAACTGGTGCAGAGACTGGTTCCAGTAGACCAGTATAGCAAACTGGTGCAGTAACTGGTTCCAATAGACCAGTACAGTAAACTGGTTCCAGTAGACTAGTACAGTAAAATGGTGCAGAGACTGGTTCCAGTAGAGCAGTACAGTAAACTGGTGCAGTAACTGGTTCCAGTAGACCAGTACAACAAACTGGTTCCAGTAGACCAGTACGACAAACTGGTTCCAGTAGACCAGTACAGTAAACTGGTGCAGTAACTGGTTCCAGTAGACCAGTACAACAAACTGTTGCAGTAACTGGTTCCAGTAGACCATTACAGTAAACTGGTTCTAGTAGACCATTACAGTAAACTGGTTCTAGTAGACCAGTACAGTAAAGTGGTGCAGTAACTGGTTTCAGTAGACCAGTACAGTAAACCAGTTCTAGCAAAACAGTACAGTAAACTAGTTGAAGTAGACCAGTACAGCAAACTGGTGCAGTAACTGGTTCCAATAGACCAGTACAGGAAAATGGTTCTTGTAGACCAGTACAGTAAACCAGTACAGCAAACCAGTACAGTAAAGTGGTTCAAGTAGACTGTACAGCAAACTGGCGCAGTAACTGGTTCCAGTAGACCAGTACTGCAAACTGGTGCAGTAACTGGTTCCAGTAGACCAGTACAGTAAACTGGTGCAGTAACTGGTTCCAGTAGATCAGTACAGCAAACTGGTGCAGTAACTGGTTTCAGTAGACCAGTACAGCAAACTGGTGCAGTAACTAGTTACAGTAGACCAGTACAGCAAACTGGTGCAGGAACTGGTTCCAGTAGACCAGTACAGCAAACTGGTGCAGTAACTGCTTCCAATAGACCAGTATAGCAAACTGGTGCAGAGACTGGTTCCAATAGACCAGTACAGTAAACTGGTTCCAGTAGACCAGTACAGTAAACTGGTGCAGAGACTGGTTTCAGTAGACCAGTACAGTTAACTGGTTCCAGTAGACTATTACAGTAAACTGGTGCAGTAACTGCTTCCAATAGACCAGTATAGCAAACTTGTGCAGTAACTGGTTCCAGTAGACCAGTACAGTAAACTGGTTCCAGTAGACCAGTACAGTAAACTGGTGCAGAGACTGGTTCCAATAGACCAGTACAACAAACTGGTTCCAGTAGACCGGTACAGCAAACTGGTGCAGTAACTGGTTCCAATAGACCAGTACAACAAACTGGTGCAGTAACTGGTTCCAGTAGACCAGTACAGAAAACTGGTGCAGAGACTGGTTCCAATAGACCAGTACAACAAACTGGTTCCAGTGGACCAGTACAGCAAACTGGTGCAGTAACTGGTTCCAGTAGACCAGTATAGCAAACTGGAGCAGAGACTGGTTCCAGTAGACCAGTACAGTAAACTGGTTCCAGTAGACCAGTACAGTAAACTGGTGCAGAGACTGGTTTCAGTAGACCAGTACAGGAAACTGGTGGAGAGACTGGTTTCAGTAGATCAGTACAGGAAACTGGTGGAGAGACTGGTTTCAGTAGACCAGTACAGTAAACTGGTTCCAGTAAACCAGTACAGTAAACTGGTGCAGTAACTGGTTCCAGTAGACTAGTACAGTAAACTGGTGCAGAGACTGGTTCCAGTAGAGCAGTACAGTAAACTGGTTCCAGTAGACCAGTACAGCAAACTGGTGCAGTAACTGGTTCCATTAGACCAGTACGACAAACTGGTTCCAATAGACCAGTACAACAAACTGGTGCAGTAACTGGTTCCAGTAGACCAGTACAGTAAACTGGTGCAGAGACTGGTTCCAATAGACCAGTACAACAAACTGATTCCAGTGGACCAGTACAGCAAACTGGTATCAGAGACTGGTTTCAGTAGACCAGTACAGGAAACTGGTGGAGAGACTGCTTTAAGTAGACCAGTACAGTAAACTGGTTCCAGTAAACCAGTACAGTAAACTGGTGCAGTAACTGGTTCCAGTTGACCAGTACAACAAACTGGTGCAGTAACTGGTTCCAGTAGACTAGTACAGTAAACTGGTGCAGTAACTGGTTCCAGTAGACTAGTACAGTAAACTGGTGCAGTAACTGGTTCCAGTAGACCAGTACAGTAAACTAGTGCAGTAACTGGTTGAAGTAGACCAGTACAGCAAACTGGTGCAGTAAGTAGTTCCAGTAGACCAATACAGTAAACTGGTGCAGTAACTGGTTCCAGTAGACCAGTACAGTAAACTGGTTCCTGCAGGTCAGTACAGTAAACTAGTGCAGTAACTGGTTCAAGTAGACCAGTACAGTAAACTGGTGCAGTGAGTAGTTCCAGTACACCAGTACAGTAAACTGGTGCAGTAACTGGTTCCAATAGACCAGTACAGTAAACTGGTGGAGAGACTGGTTTCAGTAGATCAGTACAGTAAACTGGTTCCAGTAAACCAGTACAGTAAACTGGTGCAGTAACTGGTTCCAATAGACCAGTACAGTAAACTGGTGCGGTAAGTAGTTCCAGTACACCCGTACAGTAAACTGGTGCAGTAACAGGTTCCAATAGACCAGTACAGTAAACTGGTTCCAGTAGACCAGTACAGTAAACTGGTGCAGAGACTGGTTTCAGTAGACCAGTACAGTAAACTGGTGCAGAGACTGGTTTCAGTAGAGCAGTACAGTATACTGGTTCCAGTAGACCAGTACAGTAAACTGGTGCAGAGACTGGTTTCAGTAGACCAGTACAGTAAACTGGTGCAGAGACTGGTTTCAGTAGAGCAGTACAGTATACTGGTTCCAGTAGACCAGTACAGTAAACTGGTGCAGTAACTGGTTCCAGTAGACTAGTACAACAAACTGGTTCCAGTAGACCAGTACAGTAAACTGGTGCAGAGACTGGTTCCAGTAGACCAGTACAACAAACTGGTTCCAGTAGACCAGTACAGTAAACTGGTGCAGAGACTGGTTCCAGTAGAGCAGTACAGTATACTGGTTCCAGTAGACCAGTACAGTAAACTGGTGCAGTAACTGGTTCCAGTAGACCAGTACAACAAACTGGTTCCAGTAGACCAGTACAGTAAACTGGTGCAGAGACTGGTTCCAGTAGAGCAGTACAGTATACTGGTTCCAGTAGACCAGTACAACAAACTGGTTCCAGTAGACCAGTACAGTAAACTGGTGCAGAGACTGGTTCCAGTAGAGCAGTACAGTATACTGGTTCCAGTAGACCAGTACAGCAAACTGGTGCAGTAACTGGTTCCAGTAGACCAGTACAACAAACTGGTTCCAGTAGACCAGTACAGTAAACTGGTCCAGTAACTGGTTTCAGTAGACCAGTACAACAAACTGGTTCCAGTAGACCAGTACAGCAACCTGGTGCAGAGACTGGTTCCAATAGACTAGTACAGTAAACTCGTTCCAGTAGACCAGTACAGTAAACTGGTGCAGTAAATGGTTCCAGTAGACCAGTACAGCAAACTGGTGCAGTAAGTGGTTCCAGTAGACCAGTACAACAAACTGGTGCAGTAACTAGTTCCAGTAGACCAGTACAGTAAACCAGTTCTAGCAATCCAGTACAGTAAACTGGTTCCAGTAGACCAGTAGAGTAAACTGGTTCTAGGAGACCAGTACAGAAAACTGGTTCCAGTAGACCAGTACAGCAAACTGGTCCAGTAACTGGTTCCAGTAGACCAGTAAAGTAAACTGGTGCAGTACCTGGTTCCAATAGACCAGTACAGCAAACTGGTCCAGTAACTGGTTCCAGTAGACCAGTAAAGTAAACTGGTGCAGTAACTGGTTCCAATAGACTAGTACAACAAACTGGTGCAGTAACTGGTTTCAGTAGACCAGTACAGTAAACCAGTTCTAGCAAACCAGTACAGTAAACTGGTTGAAGTAGACCAGTACAGCAAACTGGTGCAGTAACTAGTTCCAGTAGACCAGTACAGCAAACTGGTGCAGGAACTGGTTCCAATAGACCAGTACAGTGAAGTGGTACAGTAACTGGTTTCAGTAGACCAGTACAGTAAATCAGTTCTAGCAAACCAGTACAGTAAACTGGTGCAGTAACTGGTTCCAGTTGACCAGTACAGCAAACTGGTGCAGTAACTGGTTCCAATAGACCAGTACAGCAAACTGGTGCAGTAACTGGTTCCAATAGACCAGTACAGTGAAGTGGTGCAGTAACTGGTTTCAGTAGACCAGTACAGTTAACTGGTTCCAGTAGACCAGTACAGTAAACTGGTGCAGAGACTGGTTCCAGTAGACCAGTATAGCAAACTGGTGCAGTAACTGGTTCCAATAGACCAGTACAGTAAACTGGTTCCAGTAGACTAGTACAGTAAAATGGTGCAGAGACTGGTTCCAGTAGAGCAGTACAGTAAACTGGTGCAGTAACTGGTTCCAGTAGACCAGTACAACAAACTGGTTCCAGTAGACCAGTACGACAAACTGGTTCCAGTAGACCAGTACAGTAAACTGGTGCAGTAACTGGTTCCAGTAGACCAGTACAACAAACTGTTGCAGTAACTGGTTCCAGTAGACCATTACAGTAAACTGGTTCTAGTAGACCAGTACAGTAAACCAGTTCTAACAAACCAGTACAGTAAACTGGTTCCAGTAGACCAGTACAGCAAACTAGTGCAGTAACTGGTTCCAATAGACCAGTACAGTAAACTGGTGCAGTAACTGGTTCCAGTAGACCAGTACAACAAACTGTTGCAGTAACTGGTTCCAGTAGACCATTACAGTAAACTGGTTCTAGTAGACCAGTACAGTAAACCAGTTCTAACAAACCAGTACAGTAAACTGGTTCCAGTAGACCAGTACAGCAAACTAGTGTAGTAACTGGTTCCAATAGACCAGTACAGTAAACTGGTGCAGTAACTGGTTCCAATAAAATTCCAAATAAATTTCATACATTTAAAAAAAAGCAGCAGGACGACGTTCCGTGAAACAACAGAACCAGTTCCTCTCAGTCACTGGTTCCCAGTCAAACTACCAGTGTGATAAATCATTAACAGGACAGCAGACATTTTATAGGACATAAAATGACACATGTAATATTCTGAGTATTGTCTGAAGGAGTTGTTTGTTGTCATCACAGTTTGAAGTTAAATTAAAAACATAATTAATATTAAATCACATGTTAACAGTCAGACTGTGTCAGAGATCAAAACACTGATCGATCAGATCAATGAGCTCCGTCCGAGGATTTTAATAAACGATCAGAGTTCAGTATTGTTTCAGTTATTAGAAGATTACATCATCAGTTCAAACTGTTCACAGGCTTTAATTCTATCTTTATTATTAAAGTTAATTATCAATACATCAGTCAGAGCTGCACCAAATCAATCGGCGACGACTCACATCATTGATTCACATTATTTCTTTATCAAATCAGAAGAAGTGATTCCAGACTTCCCGTTTTATTTCACACAATATGTTTCATTAATTACAACATTATTTCTAGAAAAAAATCGTGAATTAGAAAATAATCAGCAGAGTAATCAATTAGGAAATTATTGATTAATCTCCACACTTAATGAAACAAGTGTGATCACATCCTGCACATATTACACTTTATATTTTATATTATCATTATGTTTACTGTACTTATTATTCATACCTGGAACTATAGGCTTACACGCTATATGTATACACACACACAAACACACACACGCACGGCAGTATTTGCACAATGCTCTCGTGCAGAATATAATGTGTTTAACAATATAATCGCCTTTATTACAATATATCATGTAACTGTTTACACCTGTTAGTGACTTAATTAATAAAGTCAGTTTTAGTTTGATGGAGAAATTCGTGAGAATCAAACATTAAATTTGTTGCAGATTAATTTTCTGATCAATGAATCGTTTCTGAAGCGGATCAATATTCACTTTAACAGATTCACTGAGGTGACGTCATATTTAAAACACTATTTATTCTTATTCATATTTATGGGTTCATTACTTTGTATTAAACACACCGTGTATTAACATTAATGGATCAATAATTCAATGAGAACATAAAGAATTTACTGAGACTTTAAATGTTAAATTAAATTCACAGAAAAAAATAAATTAAATAAAAACTGATAATAATCTGTTTATTATCAGTTTTTATTTCTGACGTGATATTAAATGATTTTCTGTTTCTGTTAATTATGATTTAATTTTGTATTTAAAACAGGTGGATTCATTAAATGTGTTGTATATAATTAACCCTGTGATAAACGGAGGTGACCTGATAATAAATGTATTTGTATAATAACACAGATGATAAAAACTTTCTCCGGACACCCTCCGTGTGTCTCGGCTCACCTGGCGTTGGTGCAGTCCCGGTACAGCGTCTCGAAGTCGGCCCTGGTGATGAGCTTGCAGCGGTTGACTCCGGGCTGGATGGCTCCGAGACCCCGCAGGACGCGCACCTGCTCCACGGTGCAGACCACCGGGCTGATGTCCAGCCGCTTCAGCTTGGTGTAGACGGTGTGCAGTCCGCCCACCAGGTGCTTCAGGAACAGCTCGAACACCTGCGGCAGGCAGATCAGCTCCACGCCGTTCACCGAGAACGACGCCACCTTCACACCGTGAACTTCCACCATCTTACACTCGGTGTGCGGCGGAGCGCAGCCACCTCCGCCGCTGCCGCTGCCGCTCGTCCCGTTCACTTTGACCGGAACTCTGTCGCTCCCACCGCTCAGGAAAGCTCCGGCCAAGCGGGCAGCGGGGAGGCGCGGGGAGCTGGCCAGGTTAGGAGCGCTGTAGGGCGGGTTGGAGTGGAAGAGGGGGTCGGTGGGAGAGGTGGAGGTCCGAGACAGAGGGCTGTTAGAAGAGCCCGCCATGTTAGAGCGGGAAACAGGACAAGAAGAAGAAGAGTGACTTTATTCTTCTTCTGTGATTCTCTCACGCTCTGTCTCTCTCTGTTCCCGCCACTCCCCTTCTCGTGCTCTCTGTCCCACACACAGCCAATCAGAGTCCAGCCAATCACACGCAGGGACCGCTCACGGACAGGCCTCCCATTGGCTGAGAGAGCGCACCAGGGGTGGTGCTTATCCAACGCGAATGTGACAGGTGAGTGATTGACAGCTCATTTTGAAATTAAAAAAGCAAAAAACAATAACAAAAAAAAAAACTAAAATAACACAACTAAATAAAATAAAATAAAAAATGAATAAAATCAATGAGGAGTTTTGAATTGTTTTTAAGAATGAAGTTGAGACAATTCTACTGTTGTGTTTAAAAGTTTATCTTTAGATGTTTTTGGCCAAAATAATTTTAGCTTTAAAATGATCGTTTCATCTGCACTGCGTTCATCCTGCACGTCAGTGACGCTTCATCAATCTTTCAACTTCAACTATCGCTTCAAAAAATTTAATTTGTGCGAATACATGAAAGGCCCAAATGTGGTGTGTTTGTCACACATCGTGTCATTCAGGTCTGCCTGTGTCGGTGCATTGACTCTGTCTGTGATGTCACTGCGTTAAACTCTTATCGTGTTCCGTGTGAACATGTCATCACATTTCAGCTGCTTTCAACACGTCTGATATTTCAGCAGTTCAGCTGACACTTCGTTTATCTTCAGGTACAAACTCTGCTGCTTCAGCTGCTTTCACCTCTGACTCATCAACCAAGAATTTGACTTTAGCTTCAAACCAACGCTTCAACTTCTCAACACGACCCTTGAAACTTCCAAACACTTTGAGCCACAGATTTCCGCACTGCCTTCAGCTCCTCACTTCACTTCAGCCGACACCTCGACTGCTTTCACCCGTCAATCATCTCACAAGAAAACACCTCACAGTTTCCCTCATGTTAGTGTTTACAGCGCTGCTCGTCAGTTCCCGACAGGAAGTTTAACCTTTCTTCATTTACTATTATTTATGGAGGCATGTGACCACTGATTTTCATATTTCCACTTATTTCATACATATGTTTTAAATAGGATAATAATGATGCATTTATCTCACTAATACAGTGTCACTGATTGTCTGCTGCTGCTGCTTGTTTATTTATGAATAATTTCAGACAGTTTTTATCATTAATCGATGAGTTTTGTTCAGTTTAACGTGTTTATTATTTGTTCAGAATCATTCCCTGTTTGTATTTAAAGCTGAGCTGTTAACAGTGCAGGTCATAAATTCATATTTTTAATCTGAGGCAGAAGAAGAGACGGAGAGATGCTGCGCCTCATACATCAGCTGAGTTTCAAATTAAAGGCACTGCGTTAAATTAAAAGCATCAAATTAACCTTTACAGAGCAGAGTGAATTAAATGTCAGCAGAAAACACCTGAACACACCACATCCATAATATCTATTGATCTAATGTACCTGAACACACCATATCCATATTATCTATTGATCTAATGTACCTGAACACACCACATCCATATTATCTATTGATCTAATGTACCTGAACACACCACATCCATATTATCTATTGATCTAATGTACCTGAACACACCACATCCATATTATCTATTGAGCTAATGTACCTGAACACACCACATCCATATTATCTATTGAGCTAATGTACCTGAACACACCACATCCATATTATCTATTGATCTAATGTACCTGAACACACCACATCCATATTATCTATTGATCTAATGTACCTGAACACACCACATCCATATTACCTTTTGATCTAATGTACCTGAACACACCATATCCATATTATCTATTGATCTAATGTACCTTAACACACCATATCCATATTATCTATTGATCTAATGTACCTTAACACACCACATCCATATTATCTATTGATCTAATGTACCTGAACACACCACATCCATATTATCTATTGATCTAATGTACCTGAACACACCACATCCATATTATCTATTGAGCTAATGTACCTGAACACACCACATCCATATTATCTATTGATCTAATGTACCTGAACACACCACATCCATATTATCTATTGATCTAATGTACCTGAACACACCACATCCATATTATCTATTGAGCTAATGTACCTGAACACACCACATCCATATTATCTATTGAGCTAATGTACCTGAACACACCACATCCATATTATCTATTGATCTAATGTACCTGAACACACCACATCCATATTATCTATTGATCTAATGTACCTGAACACACCACATCCATATTATCTATTGAGCTAATGTACCTGAACACACCACATCCATATTATCTATTGAGCTAATGTACCTGAACACACCACATCCATATTATCTATTGAGCTAATGTACCTGAACACACCACATCCATATTATCTATTGATCTAATGTACCTGAACACACCACATCCATATTATCTATTGAGCTAATGTACCTGAACACACCACATCCATATTATCTATTGAGCTAATGTACCTGAACACACCACATCCATATTATCTATTGATCTAATGTACCTGAACACACCACATCCATATTATCTATTGATCTAATGTACCTGAACACACCACATCCATATTATCTATTGAGCTAATGTACCTGAACACACCACATCCATATTATCTATTGATCTAAAACTAAACTTAATCTAAATCCCGATGCTGATCATGATACTCACAGTAGACGTATGAATTTTGATAATAATCGCTGATCTTAGTTTTTCTAATCATGAGTATTGATCCTGATGTTCATACTGATCCAGGTATTAATCATGTTGTGGACTAAAACGTTCAGCGGCTAAAGTTTTATGACAATTTAATTCAACTTTAAGCTCCGCCTCCAAACAGCACTTTGAGTCCATCAGCACAGAGACGATCACACATGGTCTCGTAGTTAAATGACTCAGTTTTCTTCCTGACTTCAGTTCAGACACAGAATATGAGACAGATTAATATCTGCAGGGTTTAAGGAAACTAATTGAAGCAGTTCTGTCACCAAACTCCGCTCAGTTGTCTCTTCGTTCAAGGTTCTTCTGCATCTCTGGAGGTTTCTGTGCAGACAGGAAACGTTTTGGCAGCTGATCAGAGCCGTCCGATCAGCACACAGCCCTCGTTAACACCTTGCACTAACGAGCTACAAAAGGCCGTTTAATGTCGGGAACAGAAGAAGAGAACTCTTTCTTTTTCTTTTCAACGCGCTTCAAACGATTTCACCCAGCACACACACACACACACACACACACACACAGGATCAGTTACAGTGAACATGTAGTCTGATTATTGATAAAGTTTAATATAATCTGAGGCATCTCACTGCAGCTCATTAATGATAAAACACTGACGATCAATAATAAAATGAACTTTATATGTTTATTACAATATCTGAACATTTAAATGTTTCAATGTCGACACGTCTGAAGAGCGTCTGAGACTCAACTAAAATTCATCTGTTTTTAAAACAGTTTTGTTCCTTATATTTATCAGAGATCCATCTGCTGAGCTGACAACCTGAACACTGGTGACAGAGGAGAGGAGAGGAGACAAGGAGAGGAGAGGAGAGGAGACAAGGAGAGGAGAGATTTAAAAAAAAAAGCAGAAGAGAGAAGGAGACAAGAAGAGGAGGAGACAAGCAGAGGAGAGGAGGAGACAAGGAGAGGAGGAGACAAGCAGAGGAGAGAAGGAGACAAGAAGAGGAGGAGACAAGCAGAGGAGAGAAGGAGACAAGAAGAGGAGGAGACAAGCAGAGGAGAGGAGGAGACAAGGAGAGGAGGAGACAAGCAGAGGAGAGAAGGAGACAAGAAAAGGAGGAGACAAGCAGAGGAGAGGAGGAGACAAGCAGAGGAGAGGAGGGGAGGAGAGTATATTTTAACCATCTGGTCTTTTTAAGATGAATAAAGGAGAAATGAGGAAACAGTCTGTGTTTTTGGCTTCATATCACTCACTTAGTGTGTGTGTGTGTGTGTGAGTGTGTGTGTGTGTGTGTGTGTGTAGGACTTGGCAGTAACAAAAAGCACCAAAGAAGAAGAAGTTGTTGCCAAACCTCCAACAGAGTCTCAGTGATCAGACAGTAATCAAACGTCTGAGGATCACAATCTGATTACTTT